>NW_026510869.1:0-58850 GCF_027579735.1 Bombina bombina | reverse complement strand
GGCTTCCTCCAATCACGGCGTTGAATCAGACACTGATTCCCCCGGAGGGGAAGCCGTGATTGGAGGATGACCTATCCATCATTTCTGACGTCAAAAATGGCTTGCTAGGACAGGAGGAAGCTGGAGCTGCTGTGAGGATTAAAAGGTAAGTTCCTCCTGTCCTAGCAAGCCATTTTTGACGTCAGAAATGATGGATAGGTCATCCTCCAATCACGGCTTCCCCTCCGGGGGAATCAGTGTCTGATTCAACGCCGTGATTGGAGGAAGCCGGATTCCTCATTTTATACCCAGGAATAAGCTTTGCGACGGGCGGAGGAAGCTGGAGCTGCTGTGAAGATTAAAAGGTAAGTTTTTTTTCTCAACAGGAGTGAAATGTAAATTTTTATGAATTAAAGTGCCCCTGTTTTTAATCAAATTTTTAAAAACCGGGCACTTTAGCATCAAAATTGACATTCACTTTAATGGTATTGGTAGTAATCCAGCAGAACAAGCACACTTTCCAAGAGCTTTAAGCAAAACCAGGCTAAAACCCCCAACAAATTATTATTTCAATGTAGTTTTAAGTTTCCTTAATTAAACATTTAACAGGGAGATTAATGTTGAGTTCAATGTCTTTTTAAGAAACTCTAAAGATATTATTGATACAGGTAGCCTGATCAGTTGAATGCTGTTTCCCTTGGTCTGATTTATATATCTTTGGTGTAGAGAATTGTTTTGTCTTTATAGAAATAGATTATCTATCTTTATTCCATGGCCATGGGAGCCAGCTTTGACTTTGCATTAAACTAATTCAGATTGATATTTTTTCTTGTTGCAGACATCTATGGGCCACAGTAGTATTTGTCCATAGATAAATGTATGATACAAGTTTCAAATGGAATGGAATGTTGTAGTAACAAAAGAATATTTTAAAAAGTTAGAATTTTTCAAAGCAGTTTTTCACTTAGTAACCAGTTCATATTCCCAAACCCTATTTCTGTATTTGCAGGCAAGATGTTTTTTTTTTTTTTTAGGTGTATAGCTTATAGGTGGCTTATAGGAGTCAGATTTTGTATCAAGAGAAGTAGCAGTACGATCACATGCATACAGATTCTAGAGATGGTGCAAATGTATGTCTTTAAAGAGACAGTGTACTGTTTTCCCTTAATGACTTGTTATAACAGCTGCAGAGCATCAAATGTATGGGTAATTGCTCCTTTAGGTTTTTATGCATTTCAAAAGTAGCTTTTGCTCATTGAAACCTCAACTTATTGTTCACCAGAACATTCTCATTTAAATGGACTGATCCTCCATGTACAGAAGGCTTCATTATCTTGTCTCTATATATGTATAAAGAACAATATTTAGGTACAGAACTTTCATTTTTAATTGGTAGAGTAAACCTAAAGGTACAATTTCCAATACAATTAATGCTTTGTCTCTGGTATAACAAGTTATAGGGTAATATTGAGAGCTGGCTATTGAGTCTATGGTAACAAACTTAAGTGGGTCTACATCTAGACATTGATATTTGAGTATATGTATCAAAACTGTCCTATTAGTGTATTTCTTATAGTTTTGTAACTACCAACTCATGAGATAAAGTTAAATATAATTTCTTCTGTACATTTTTTGTAACACAATGTTGTACTTGTAGCTGATAAGAATTAATTGTATTCCAAGCACTGATACCAATGTCACACTAGGAGGTTGATTTTTGCTGCTGCATCTTGATCCAGCAACTTTTCTCTTTAGATATTTTGTGTATATGTTGAGGTTTCAACAGGCAAAAGTTGGTATTTCAAGTGATAAAAAAGGTAAAGGAACTATTTGTAAACAATTTAATACACTTCAGCAGGTAAAATGGATTACTGGGAGCACAATAAAGGGATGTAAACCATTTAAACATGTATAGCAGATATTCGATTCAGTGTGTTTTAAATTAAAATAATTAGCTAACAGTCTGCTGGAAGAAACAGCCTTACTTTGAATTAAATTAATATTTAGTTGCTTTAAGTTGTATTTGCAAAATAGGCAACGGTGGATGCAAATCTCACATATAGACAGTAGGTGGCTCTGTGGGTTCAATGTTAAGAGGTTCCAGTCCATTGAGTTATGTTGCTTCATATTTACAAACATATAAAATAACATATCAAATAACAATGTGAATTGAAAACAAATTAGATCAGATTACAGACATAATAATTTGGTATTCTTATGTAAAATTTTCAGCCCAGGATAGGCTGAGCTATATTGTCAGAAAATTTTATGTAAATTTAAGTGAGTGTTCAAGAATGCAACTCAGTTTGGCAGTATATAAAGGAGGTTTTTATTAATAATTCACAGTAGGCAAGATAACAGTTTTAGGAGTAGATTACAAGTGGAGCACTATTTATCACTCCCTTTGTGCTCAACCTTGGCTTTTAGCACTCGCTGGGTACCGCATGTATTACAAGTTGAAAGTAAAAAGTTTTACGCACTAACCCGGAGTGTGCAAAAAGCCAAAGTTTGGATATCACAACTATGTTAAAGTATTCCTCCATAGACTTCAGTGTAGCGTAAAAAGAATAAAAAAACTAGCACCTTTACTCGTGTGCAAGCCTGATCGCGTTTTCTCAAGTAAACTAAACCGACATGAAATATTAATATTTCACAATGAAAAATATGTTCTATTTATACATATATATAAGCTTCTTGATTCATGGACTCCCTCATTTACATATCTCTTCTTTGGCCCAGGTGTATCACACAGATCTTAGTCGATGTTTCGGCTCATACAGTGAGCCTTTCTCAAGACAATCTATAAACACAATATTTACAAATGAATCGTATGTACAAAATTTATACTAACACACTTAAGTGCCAGTATATGACAAACTTGAATTATCATTCCCAATTACTATCTCATTATTTGTACAAAACATTTAATATAAAATTTCCAGCCTAACAAATAGTGCATGTATGTAGTAGAAAATAACATATATTTCTATATATAGATTCTTCCTAAAGAGTATATCAACAAACATATTGATGAATGTGCTGCTACTAATGGAGCTAATGTATAAAGTTACCATTGTATCTGTAGTATATAACTCATACATTAATCTGCTACCGTGTAACTATTAGCTATGTTGGATAACATCCTGTCAATAAACCTTTTTTATGGCAAATGGACTCTCTGTAGTAATTGTTACCAAAAGACATCTCATGTTAGTAAACGTTTGATACATTTTCTATTAATAGGTTATTTATTATTGTTACAAACTAAGAGCCACCCATTATACATTATCTTAAACACATATATTGTATCCCTGTGAGCATATCGACATTACGCTTTCAGCCAGTGACCTTGTGTATTTTTCGGCATTTCAAACCGCCATTCCTAAATAGTGAATGATCTGTTTCACTAACAGTGCAGTTAAAATACCCGTGGTTATAGAGACTGAGTGATGCAAATTACGTCAGATACAGGGGCGCGTATACACATTGACAAGATCATACGTCAGATTTTTTGTGACGATTGGCGCAAGCAAGAAATTACAGGTGCCCTAGCACTCACTGCTCAATGCTCAAACTATAGAGCGGAGTAAAGCGTGCTTAGATTTGTTGCATACAAGGGGATATATATAGTGATTGCTAACGAGAGTTAGAGGCCAGTTACTTAGATGGAACCATAAGATGGAATAATTAATCAAATTAACATCTAGAATATTGACTGGTTAAAACAGGCTCTATATTACATACTTTGCTAACAAGTCCTAGTCTTATCACCAAAGATACTATGGAATCACTGATACCAATGTTACATAACTACATACTACACAAGCACAAAGGATATCCACAAATATAAAGTAAATGACAACAATATAGAAATATATAGGAAAGTTAGGAAAGTCCCTAGGGACCGATAAGGATGTGACTTAGGTTTAAAACCCTAAATTTAGGTTAAAAGGAAAAAGGATGTATAATACATACAGTGGTAAACTAGTAAAATAAAGATAGGTCCAAATGTGTAATCAGTCCCTTAGGATGCATGGTCCCTAATCTGTATATCCACTGGGCCTCTCTTTTTAAAAGTTCCTCATCCCTATTTCCACCCTTTTTTAAAGGGGCAATCCTGTCTATGACCATAGTTCTAAGTATGGCTATAGTGTGTTTGTTCTCTAAAAAATGGCGAGCTACAGGTTGATCACTTGTACCATCCCTATAAGCGTCTCTGATCGCACTCTTGTGGTTGGCAAGGCCCTCTCTGAATGTTGTGCAGGTCTTACCCACATATTTACCACAATGGCAAATGATAATATACACCGCGTAATCTGAGGTGCACGACAATCTGTGCATAATGTTGAATTTTTTTAGATCTGTAGGGATGGTTAAATGTGTCTCCTGCTATTATAGTATTGCAAGTGAAACAACTGCAACATTTAAAACAGCCTACTCTCCCTCTGGGTAACCATTTCTGTGACTCACAATAAATGTCATGTTTGACCAACAATGTTTTAAGGCTACTGCGTTTTTTATACACCATACGAGGAGGTATAATACCAGAGAAGGGTAAAGATGGGTCTTCTGATAATATAAAACAGTTTTTGGCCAACGTTTTCTGTATTATTGGACTGGCAGGAGTGTATTTGGTAATGAAATTGATCATCTGAACTTCAACTTTTTTGCTTCTCACATTATGGATCATAGACCCTTGATCAAGATGAGCAATCTTATTCCATACCTTAGTTATGTCAGACTCTTTATACCCTCTCTGGATAAACCTTTCTCTCATTAACTCATATTGTGATAATTTGTCAACTTCATCCGAGTTATTTCTTATGACCTTTAGTAGTTGGGATTTCAGGATGACATGTTTTAATTGTGGAGGATGAAAACTTTGAAATTGAAGGAGTGTATTCCTTTCGGTGGGTTTGGAGTATAGCTTTGTTTTTAACATACATTGGTTATCTACTTGGGTTTTAAATATACATAAATCAAGGTACTTGATCTCATTTTGGTCAAACTCCATTTTAAACTGGACTTTTCATTTAGTTTCTTATGCCATTTCACAAGTTCAGACTCACTTTCACCTCATACAATTATCAAATAATCTATATAGCGGCGATATAACAGAATGTTTGGATCATTATCAGAAAAAACATATTTATCTTCATACCATGACATGAAGAGATTAGCAAACAAAGGGGCCATTGGAGAACCCATGGCTGTTCCTATCAATTGCAAATAATAAGTATTTTCAAATCTGAAATAGTTATGGGTTAAACATTCAATAGTTCAATCATAAATTCGACTGATGGACCTATATAATCCTGATCAGAGGATAGTTTTTGTCTTACAGCCTCTAGTCCAAATGAATGGGGGATATTAGTGTATAAGCTGGCCACATCTAAAGTGACCAGTATCACATCTTGAGAAAATGTTTGCTCTCTAAGGCCTAGATTTGGTTTTAGGCTACCTCCGGTATTTGGAGTCACTCAAAATAGGGTCTAACGATCACTTTTCAGCCGCGACTTTTCCATACCGCAGATCCCCTTACGTAAATTGCGTATCCTATCTTTTCAATGGGATCTTTCTAACTCCGGTATTTAGAGTCGTGTCTGAAGTGAGCGTTAGACATCTAACGACAAAACTCCAGCCGCAGGAAAAAAGTCAGTAGTTAAGAGCTTTCTGGGCTAACACCGGTTTATAAAGCTCTTAACTACTGTGCTCTAAAGCCTGGTTTCTCAACAGCCGGGCCGTGGCCCAGTACCGGGCCGTGATAGCCCTGCTGGTGGGCCCTGACCTGTCATGCCCCCACTGCACACTCTTACCCTACTGCACACCAGGGGCAGATGGACCAATCAAGGCCCCAGGAAAACTGAAAAAGCACTGAACCAAATGTATTCAAATTTATGCAAATGAACATGGTAGCCTCTCTGTCCTAATCCCATCAACCTCCAGAGCCAGGACCCCCAACATTAAGGGCCAAAGAAACATCCAGGGCCAGACCTCACACTCCATGGCCCTCACAACGACAGACCCTCGGCAGGACCCCCCACACTCCAGGGCCCCCACTAAACCCACACTGAACTGCTTAGTTATTGATAGGGCAAATCCCTGCTGCTTACTATATATATATATATATATATATATATATACACACACACAGTTTATATATATATTCACACCAGCAAAGAAGGCACTCTCAGTTGTACATAAATTCATTTATTTGTTAAGGTAAACGTTTTTGGGGTCTCCCCGTCCTCAGACCGCTGAGGTCTGAGGACAGGGGAGACGCTGAAAATGTTTACCTTAACAAATAAATGAATTTGTGAACAACAGAGAGTGCCTTCTTTGCTGTTGTGAATATTATTCTGATTAAAAGTGCACCCCGGAGGCTCTCTTGGATATTGAGTGCTGGTTCCCTATCTTGCATTAGTGTGTGTGTGTGTATATATATATATATATATATATATATATCTACCAGGCCCTGGACATGTCCAGCTAAAATTTACCGGGCCTTGAGGTCACTTTGGTTGAGAACCACTGCTCTAAAGTACACTAACACCCATAAACTACCTATGTACCCCTAAACCGAGGTCCCCCCACATCGCCGCCACTCTAATAATTTTTTTAACCCCTAATCTGCCGACCGCCACCTACGTTATCCTTATGTACCCTAATCTGCTGCCCCTAACACCGCCGACCCCTATATTATATTTATTAACCCCTAATCTGCCCCCACAACGTCGCCTCCACCTGCCTACACTTATTAACCCCTAATCTGCCGAGCGGACCTGAGCGCTACTATAATAAAGTTATTAACCCCTAATCCGCCTCACTAACCCTATAATAAATAGTATTAACCCCTAATCTGCCCTCCCTAACATCGCCGAACCTAACTTGAATTATTAACCCCTAATCTGCCGACCGGAGCTCACCGCTATTCTAATAAATGTATTAACCCCTAAAGCTAAGTCTAACCCTAACACTAACACCCCCCTAAGTTAAATATAATTTACATCTAACGAAATTAATTAACTCTTATTAAATAAATTATTCCTATTTAAAGCTAAATACTTACCTGTAAAATAAATCCTAATATAGCTACAATATAAATTATAATTACATTGTAGCTATTTTAGGATTAATATTTATTTTACAGGCAACTTTGTAATTATTTTAACCAGGTACAATAGCTATTAAATAGTTAAGAACTATTTAATAGTTACCTATTTAAAATAATTACAAAATTACCTGTCAAATAAATCCTAACCTAAGTTACAATTAAACCTAACACTATACTATCATTAAATGAATTAAATAAAATACCTACAATTACCTACAATTAAACCTAACACTACACTATCAATACATTAATTAAATACAATACCTACAAATAACTACAATGAAATAAACTAACTAAAGTACAAAAAATAAAAAAGAACTAAGTTACAAAAAATAAAAAAATATCTACAAACATAAGAAAAATATTACAACAATTTTAAACTAATTACACCTACTCTTAGCCCCCTAATAAAACAACAAAGCCCCCCAAAATAAAAAAATGCCCTACCCTATTCTAAATTACTAAAGTTAAAAGCTCTTTTACCTTACCAGCCCTGAACAGGGCCCTTTGCGGGGCATGCCCCAAGAAGTTCAGCTCTTTTGCCTGTAAAAAAAAACATACAATACCCCCCCCCAACATTACAACCCACCACCCACATACCCCTAATCTAACCCAAACCCCCCTTAAATAAACCTAACACTAAGCCCCTGAAGATCTTCCTACCTTGTCTTCACCATACCAGGTTCACCGATCGGTCCTGAAGAGCTCCTCCGATGTCCTGATCCAAGCCCAAGCGGGGGGCTGAAGATGTCCATGATCCGGTAGAAGTCTTCATCCAAGCGGGGCAGAAGAGGTCTTCCATCCGATTGAAGTCTTCATCCAGGCGGCATCTTCTATCGACATCCATCTGGAACGGAGCGGCAGCATCCTGAAGACCTCCGACGCGGAACATCCATCCTGGTCGACGACTGAACGACGAATGACGGATCCTTTAAGGGGACGTCATCCAAGATGGCTGTCCCCTCAATTCCGATTGGCTGATAAGGGATTCTATCAGCCAATCGGAATTAAGGTAGGAATTTCTGATTGGCCTGATGGAATCAGCCAATCAGATTGAGCTCGCATTCTATTGGCTGATCGGAACAGCCAATAGAATACAAGCTCAATCTGATTGGCTGATTGGATCCGCCAATCGGATTGAACTTGAATCTGATTGGCTGATTGAATCAGCAAATCAGATTTTCCTACCTTAATTCCGATTGCTGATAGAATCCTATCAGCCAATCGGAATTCGAGGGACGCCATCTTGGATGACGTAATTTAAAGGAACCTTCATTTGTCGTTAGTCCGTCGGATGAAGGAAGGATGGCTTGTGTCGGCTTGCTTCAAGATGGTCCCGCTCCGCGCCGGATGGAAGAAGATAGAAGATGCCGCCTGGATGAAGACTTCAATCGGATGGAAGACCTCTTCTGCCCCGCTTGGATGAAGACTTCTACCGGACCATGGACATCTTCAGCCCCCCGCTTGGGCTTGGATCAGGACATCGGAGGAGCTCTTCAGGACCGATCGGTGAACCTGGTATGGTGAAGACAAGGTAGGAAGATCTTCAGGGGCTTAGTGTTAGGTTTATTTAAGGGGGGTTTGGGTTAGATTAGGGGTATGTGGGTGGTGGGTTGTAATGTTGGGGGGAGGGTAATTGTATGTTTTTTTTACAGGCAAAAGAGCTGAACTTCTTGGGGCATGCCCCGCAAAGGGCCCTGTTCAGGGCTGGTAAGGTAAAAGAGCTTTTAACTTTAGTAATTTAGAATAGGGTAGGGCATTTTTTATTTTGGGGTGCTTTGTTGTTTTATTAGGGGGCTTAGAGTAGGTGTAATTAGTTTAAAATTGTTGTAATATTTTTCTTATGTTTGTAGATATTTTTTTATTTTTTGTAACTTAGTTCTTTTTTATTTTTTGTACTTTAGTTAGTTTATTTCATTGTAGTTATTTGTAGGTATTGTATTTAATTAATGTATTGATAGTGTAGTGTTAGGTTTAATTGTAGGTAATTGTAGGTATTTTATTTAATTCATTTAATGATAGTATAGTGTTAGGTTTAATTGTAACTTAGGTTAGGATTTATTTGACAGGTAATTTTGTAATTATTTTAAATAGGTAACTATTAAATAGTTCTTAACTATTTAATAGCTATTGTACCTGGTTAAAATAATTACAAAGTTGCCTGTAAAATAAATATTAATCCTAAAATAGCTACAATGTAATTATAATTTATATTGTAGCTATATTAGGATTTATTTTACAGGTAAGTATTTAGCTTTAAATAGGAATAATTTATTTAATAAGAGTTAATTAATTTCGTTAGATGTAAATTATATTTAACTTAGGGGGGTGTTAGTGTTAGGGTTAGACTTAGCTTTAGGGGTTAATACATTTATTAGAATAGCGGTGAGCTCCGGTCGGCAGATTAGGGGTTAATAATTCAAGTTAGGTGTCGGCGATGTTAGGGAGGGCAGATTAGGGGTTAATACTATTTATTATAGGGTTAGTGAGGCGGATTAGGGGTTAATAACTTTATTATAGTAGCGCTCAGGTCCGCTCGGCAGATTAGGGGTTAATAAGTGTAGGCATGTGGAGGCGACGTTGTGGGGGGCAGATTAGGGGTTAATAAATATAATATAGGGGTCGGCGATGTTAGGGCAGCAGATTAGGGGTACATAGGGATAATGTAAGTAGCGGCGGTTTACGGAGCAGCAGATTAGGGGTTAATAATAATATGCAGGGGTCTGCGATAGCGGGGGCGGCAGATTAGGGGTTAATAAGTGTAAGGTTAGGGGTGTTTAGACTCGGGGTACATGTTAGAGTGTTAGGTGCAGACGTAGGAAGTGTTTCCCCATAGCAAACAATGGGGCTGCGTTAGGAGCTGAACGCGGCTTTTTTGCAAGTGTTAGGTTTTTTTTCAGCTCAAACAGCCCCATTGTTTTCTATGGGAGAATCGTGCACGAGCACGTTTTTGAGGCTGGCCGCTTGCGTAAGCAACTCAGGTATCGAGAGTTGAAGCTGCGTTAAAAATGCTCTACGCTCCTTTTTTGGAGCCTAACGCAGCCTTTATGTGGACTCTCAATACCAGAGTTATTTTTATGGTGCGGCCAGAAAAAAGCCGGCGTTAGCTATGCGGGTCGTCACCGACAAAACTCCAAATCTAGGCCTATGGATTTTAATAAGTTCCATTGAATCTAAGAGGAATGCTTTAGTTTTCTTGACAGTGTCTTGTAGGTGATAATCAACATACTGGGAAATACTGAACCTATAGCAGACACTATAGGGCACCCTGGGGGATTTACTGATCTTTCTGAACCTTAGGAACACTGTAGATGAATGGGTATTTAGGATGGTCAGTGATCATGAACTTGTGAATAGCTTTGTCTATGTATCCACTCTGCAATGCCATATTCAATAGTAAATCTAAAGTAACCTTATACTCCTTAGTAGGATTTCTAGGTAAGACAGAATAGGTCAAAGTGTTGTTTATCTGCTGTAATAGCTCATTCCTATAATAGTGTCTCCCATTCTTGGCCGCTCAAATTGCCATGTTTTTTGTTAATAGCCTTACATCCCTGTTGTATTTCTCTGGTGAAAATATTAGTAAATGTTTTGATGGCTGGGTGAGTGTTGATTGTTTCAAACTTAGATTTGGCCTTCAACATAAGTTTGGGCTGGATGGAAATAGTGTGGGACTTTTGGTACATATCTTTAAGTTTTAACTATTGTTGAAATCTAAACAAATTAATCTGATTGTCAAATTCATCAACCTTGGGGGTGGGAACATAATTTAGACCCTTACTTAAAAGAGAAATCTATCTGCGATAGTGCATAGGTTTACCACTTAACCAGGGGTATACACATTTTTCTTTGTAGTCTAACTCAACTGTGTGCAATTTTTTGTTTTTAAAGTTGATCAGTTCTTGCTTATATTTATCAGCTTGAGTTTTTAGTTCACCCAACCAGTCTTCACTGGTGCCACTAGTCAGACAAGTGATTTTTTCAGATTCAACCATATCTATCTAATTTTTAGTGAGTTTTTTGAGTCGGTTTACTTCCTCAATCACTAATAGTACCCAATCTAAAGAACATTTGTTAACGATATAACCCCATTTTTTGCAGAAGTCCACATTGTTTTGCCCAATTGTGGGCATATTTCTGATCTGAAAACCACGGGAATGTGTTTTTTCTTGAAATAATCTGCTAGGTAATTAGAATGTAACGTGTAGCCCACTTCCTTTCTTTTCATGTTTCACAGTCTGTGATACAGGTTCAAAGGTGATTCCCCAATTGTTTCCATATCACAAGCTTGCAGGATCCATTCTGCATCTTCATCAGTATAAGCAAATAAACTGTCATCCTCATGCATTTCTTGTGGCTGGGTAGATATAGTCCCCATATATATATATATATATGCAGACACAGGTATAGTGCACAGAAGAAGAAAGTGGAAACCATTGATTGTTACCTGGGGCTGCTTCGGCGTCTCTCCTGGAGCAAAGCTTGCTGTCAAACTCAGCGTTTGCAGTGGGCATAAATGTAGAAGAAAAAGAATCCCCTTTAGTGGTACAGCCAAGGTGAGGGAGATACAAAACTTTAAACGAGGCACATACAAAACTGCTTTACGAGGTATAAGTAAAACGCATACCTTTATTATGGATGGTTAAAACAATCACAGCATTTGGAAAAGATGGCAGGGACCAGAGAGCATCGGAACAGCCAATAGAATGCGAGCTCAATCTGATTGGCTGATTGGATCAGCCAATCGGATTGAACTTGATTCTGATTGGCTGATTCCATCAGCCAATCAGAAAATTCCTACCTTAATTCCAATTGGCTGATAGAATCCTATCAGCCAATCGGAATTCGAGGGACGCCATCTTGGATGACGTCCCTTAAAGGAACCGTCATTCGTCGGGAGACAACGGAAGAAGAGGATGGATCCGCGTCGCCTGCTTCAAGATGGACCCGCTCCGCACCGGATGGAAGAAGATTGAAGATGCCGCTTGGAGAAGATGTTTGCCGGTCCGGATGTCCTCTTCTTGCCGGATAGGAGGAAGACTTTGGAGCCTCTTCTGGACCTCTTCAGCACCGGATGATGGATCGCCAACCCCCGCTTGGGTTGGATGAAGATGTTGGAGCCAGGACGGATCGGTGAACCTGGTATGGTGAAGACAAGGTAGGAAGATCTTCAGGGGCTTAGTGTTAGGTTTATTTAAGGGGGGTTTGGGTTAGATTAGGGGTATGTGGGTGGTGGGTTGTAATGTTGGGGGGGGGTATGGTATGTTTTTTTTTACAGGCAAAAGAGCTGAAATCCTTGGGGCATGCCCCGCAAAGGGCCCTGTTCAGGGCTGGTAAGGTAAAAGAGCTTGTAACTTTTTTAATTTAGAATAGGGTAGGGAATTTTTTATTTTGGGGGGCTTTGTTATTTTATTAGGGGGCTTAGAGTAGGTGTGTAATTAGTTTAAAATTGTTGTAATATTTTTCTTATGTTTGTAAATATTTTATTATTTTTTGTAACTTAGTTCTTTTTTATTTTTTGTACTTTAGCTAGTTTATTTAATTGTATTTATTTGTAGCAATTGTGTTTAATTAATTTATTGATAGTGTAGTGTTAGGTTAATTGTAGGTAATTGTAGGTAGTTTATTTAATTAATTTATTGATAGGGTAGTGTTAGGTTTAATTATATCTTAGGTTAGGATTTATTTTACAGGTAAATTTGTTATTATTTTAACTAGGTAACTATTAAATAGTTCTTAACTATTTAATAGCTATATAGCAACAAAGAAAATATTCCCAAATTGAAAACTAGTGTGTCTCTCCAATATTAATATTCCAAACCAATATCGTGGAATCTTCACAAAGGTCAGTTTAGTAGTGGCGGTATGTGCCCCAGCAGGTCTACACAGCAAACACCCCCAGTGATAAGGAAAAACAGGCATCCACCATTGCGGAATAGAGTGAAACAAACTCACCCTTCTGCCAAAATCTTCTCCGATTCTAGACGATAAACTGCTCAAGGCTGTACAAGGTATGCGCTGATAGAGATCCTCCGCTTGGCGTGTAACGCTGCTGATCTTTCTCTGTTTCAAGCGTCCCGGCGCCTAGGCATGACGTCTAAACTGGGGGTGTGTGTGAGACTGCGAGCCCATTGGCTGAACCGCTCCGTGGTGAATCCTTCCTGAGATGACAATCCGCTTCCAAACTGAAGCATTAAACGCTAAGAAGGTAGGACCGGAGTATCCCTAAAGATATGGGATTAAAAGCAATCAGACATTTTTTGGAACCCATTTATGGTACAGACAGTGAAGCTACCAAATACATCTTAAGGGTGACTGTGTTCTTGTTAGAACACAATTATTTCTTGTTTGAAGGGGTCTACTATCTGCAGAGACAAGGGACAGCCATGGGGGCAAAATTTGCCCCCTCATATGCTAACATCTTCATGGGCTGGCTCGAGAGAACCTTTGTCTACTCAGATAGTGACCCCTTCAGGAAATATATCTCACTGTACAAACGTTTCATAGATGACCTACTAATTGTATGGTCATCAGATAAGATGAACGCAGAGAAATTTGTACAGTATTTGAATACTAGTGAAAACGGGGTACAATTTACCTATGAATGGAGTAAATTTTCCATCAATTTCCTAGATGTGACCCTAGTAGGTGATTCAAACACTGGCCTAATCACTTCTAGGTTGTATAGAAAGCCAATCTCTGGCAACACACTCTTGCACCACAAAAGCTCACATCCAAGGCATGTATTTAAGGGAATTGCCAAGGGGCAATTGCTACGTACTAGACGCCTATGCAGTTCAGACCAGGACTTTGCTGTTGAAAGCAAGAGTATGGTAGACAAACTAGTGGAAAGGGGGTACCGGCCGGAGATGGTCAGAAACGTGGCTAAGGAGGTGGCTGGGGTGAGTAGGCAGGAGGCCCTAAAACACAAATACAAGAGTGACATGGATGATAGAACCATGTTCATCACCAAGTATTCTACAGAGTATGATGAGGTGTGTTCCATTCTCAAAAAATATTTTCCTATATTGTATGGGGACAAAGCCCTAAAGGAAGTGGTAACTAAGGGTTTCAAATGCATTTATTCCAAAAATATGACTTTGGGCAACATATTATCTCCTTCCCTATTACCCCCTACAAAGAAGCCATCCTCTTGGCTTAGTATCCAAGGAACATACAAATGTGGTGACGGGAGGTGCAAAGCCTGTGATTATTTGGTAGAAGGTAAGGAATTTTATTCCTGTACCACAAACCAAATTTTTAAAACCAACGGGCTTATAAAATGTTCAACACCTTATACTATATACCTAATTGAGTGTACACAACATCACCAACAGTATGTTGGTAAAACTAGTCGAGATGTACGTACCCGAATACGGGAACACTTGGGTTACATTAAAAACGAAGTAACATGTTCAGCACTCTCCAGACACTTCATTGAAACACATGCTTGTTTAGTCAATACCTTCAAATGGAGGGCTATCGAAGTAATAAAAAAACCGTTAAGAGGGGGAGACAAGGATACACTCTTAGCCAGACGTGAAACCTTCTGGATTTTTAAATTAAGGACTAGAGTTCCTGATGGATATAACTCAGAGTTCGATCTGATTAATCATTGGCAATAAGCCAATGAACGGGCTATAATTTTATCTGCCCACTGAGCTGTGCCCTTGGTCTATCACCAATATACGTGATTACTTATTTTACTATCCATTATCACTTTATGTGATTATTTATCCTTATTTGTACTGTAGTAGTGGCAACACTTGCCAACTCCAGCCAACCGTTTACCCTTTACACGTTTTTGGCCGACTCCGGCCGATATCCCAATATGCAATCACATAACTTTATGTGCTTGCAGAGGTGACGACGCCAGTACTGTACAGTTAACTATATACTGTTCACATGTTAGGTAGCACATGTGCATTATCACCCCCTCTCTGGAGCTTTCTGTCCCTATTAACACATATAATATCTTTTTAATTTTTCCAAGTCATAAACATATGTAATACTCTGCACATCATATAATAGGGGTTTATACGACTCTGACAATCTATATATACATTTTATAGATTGTGTACTTTAAGAATTTACATCACCTTAAATATTACCATTGATATTTTCTAAATGACTATAGGTTTGGTGTTAGTAGATACCAATTTGGGCCATAATGGCTCGGAGTTCTCAGTTACTGACTATTGTTAGCTATAGGACAAGTGGTTACTTTTACACCTCACATCAATATATATGCCTTTAGCTTATTAGTTTATTATCATTGTACTACCTCAGTGTTCAGTACCCTTATATATATATATAAGGTATGAACTTCACTGAAAGAATAAATCGTATTAGGATACCCTTAGATATTAGAACTATAGAGCTTAATATGCCTTAAATGAAACTACATGTTTTTCATCAGTTCTGCTATAATTAAATACTATGATCACGCTGTTATTCTGAGGTGTCCTAATCTACGAATAGGTTAAATCTAATAGGCTTCTTTCAGACAATTGTGTTATTTTGGTTGATTTTTAGGGGCTTCTTTCAGTCAATCGAGATCTATGTATTATATTACATCATAGATATGAGTATGAGTATATATCACTTTTGCCCTTGAATTATATGCGATATGAGAAATACTTTCTCTAAACATTTTTCCTTGATATATAGAGGGATTACATCTATTTATGTAGTAATATATTCAATAATATGGTATATATACAATAATACTAAAACAATCTTAAATATATGTTTAGATATAGGATGTATGAATTATTTAGATATTATTACAACCTCTTTCCTTTCTGTAAATATTATCTGTCACTTCCAGAACATACTGGTGTAAAATAGTTTTCATTAAAAAATCCCAAGTTTCAGTTTACATAGTTATCTAGCTCCCACTACCCCTTTTCAGCACTCATGGAGTTAATATGTTTCAGCAAACAACGCCCTCTAACTAACCAATTAGAGAATAGTAAAGTATTTTTAAACCAATACAATTTTAAGATGTACAGGTTTACGATTACGGCGAGATAGCCGAAACTAGTCAGACCTTTCATCCCTGTTCTATGTTTCCTGCTGCTGCTGGAATTTTATCCATGTACTTAAATAAATAAAGATGAACTTTTTTACCGGATGAAGCTGCGCCCTCTTTTCTTTCTTACTATTTAATAGCTATTGTACCTGGTTAAAATAATTACAAAGTTGCCTGTAAAATAAATATAAATCCTAAAATAGCTATAATATAATTATAATTTATATTGTAGCTATATTAGGATTTATTTTACAGGTAAGTATTTAGCTTTAAATAGGAATAAGTTATTTAATAAGAGTTAATTTATTTCGTTAGATTTAAATTATATTTAACTTAGGGGGGTGTTAGTGTTAGGGTTAGACTTAGCTTTAGGGGTTAATCAATTTATTAGAATAGCGGTGAGCTCCGGTCGTCAGATTAGGGGTTAATAATTGAAGTTAGGTGTTGGCGATGTTAGGGAGGGCAGATTAGGGGTTAATACTATTTATGATAGGGTTAGTGAGGCGGGTTAGGGGTTAATAACTTTATTATAGTAGCGCTCAGGTCCGCTCGGCAGATTAGGGGTTAATAAGTGTAGGCAGGTGTCGGCGACGTTGAGGGGGGCAGATTAGGGGTTAATAAATATAATATAGGGGTCGGCTGTGTTAGGGGTAGCAGATTAGGGGTACATAGGGATAACGTAGGTGGCGGCGCTTTGCGGTCGGAAGATTAGGGGTTAATTATTTTAAGTAGCTGGCGGCGACGTTGTGGGGGGCAGGTTAGGGGTTAATAAATGTAATACAGGGGTCGGCGGGGTTAGGGGCAGCAGATTAGGGGTACATAAGTATAACGTAGGTGGCGGTCGGCAGATTAGGGGTTAAAAATTTTAATCGAGTGGCGGCGGTGTGGGGGGACCTCGGTTTGGGGTACATAGGTAGTTTATGGGTGTTAGTGTACTTTAGGGTACAGTAGTTAAGAGCTTTATGAACCGGCGTTAGCCAGAAAGCTCTTAACTCCTGCTATTTTCAGGCGGCTGGAATCTTGTCGTTAGAGCTCTAATGCTCACTTCAGAAACGACTCTAAATACCAGCGTTAGAAAGATCCCATTGAAAAGATAGGCTACGCAAATGGCGTAGGGGGATCTGCGGTATGGAAAAGTCGCGGCTGAAAAGTGAGCGTTAGACCCTTTAATCAATGACTCCAAATACCAGCGGGCGGCCAAAACCAGCGTTAGGAGCCTCTAACGCTGGTTTTGACGGCTACCGCCGAACTCCAAATCTAGGCCTATATATGATGTTTTATTTTGTAAAATATATATCTATATCGAATAATAGCAAATGAGCACACACTGGTTCAAGATGATAACAGCTTGCAAAGTAACTGTTGTTAAGGGTATTTCATACATTGATAACAGGTAACGCTGTATTAATCTGTAGAGAGATGGTCCTACTCCAGCTACACGTAACAATGTGGTTAATGCTGGAAGACACTTTGTGCAATAGTAACACTGTAATCACATCAATGTAACAAGCTCACTTGGGTAAGCACAACTCGTGACAGCAAACCAGCAAGTAGAAAATTGGCTCATACCTTGTTCATTGAAGCATATACCTGACAAACATACGAGGTAACAAGTGGCTAGTCTCACCATACTGTTTTGCCACTGTGTAACGGATACCAAGCTCCACTGGATGTGCGGAAAGATGCATGCGATGCCTCACTCGGTTATGTGACCCAATGGCTGACGCTGCCTCGTAGTTCCTCTTATCAGCACTGTAGCGGATTGCAACTCCCAACAGGTAGTTGCAAGCAAACAAAATTACGCAATCCGATGCAGGTGGAAAAATTCAAAGTTTATTGTGCAAAAGTGGAAAATCATATATCTATATCGGCTGATGATGAATTGCAGCATATAGTTAAACAGGGCTGCAGGTTCTCTTACAGAAGGGATGTTACACTGGGTAATATTTTATCCTCTAGGGAATTGCCCTCTCAAAAAGCTACTATAGCTCATGGCTAGAAACAAGGGGTGTGTAGAGATGTGGATATGGTTCATGCATTCCATGTAGTTTCATTAACAGAAGTCATACTTTTGAGTCCAACAGGCAGACGATATAATGTTGAATCTTGTGTCAATTGTAGAACCAAAAATCTGGTGTATCTGATCTGGTGTACCTGCTGTAATAAGCAGTATGTAGGGTGTACCTCCCGGGAGGTAAGAGAATTCGACAGCACCTCTCTGATATCAAAAGATCAGAGCAACGATCAGAACTAGCTAAACATTTTATAACTGAACAGTGTTCTAATTCCACATTTAGATGGATGGTGATGTGGAGGAGATGTTACCAAATTGCTCTTTAAAAGGGAAGCATTTTGGATTTTCACCCTAGAAATATGAGTCCCCAAAGTTACAATTCAGTATATGACATCATAAACTTTTGGGAATGATTCCCAATTTATTAATCATACATAAGACTGTTTGATTATATAATCTACACAAGATAGTTGTCATGGAGGTAACAACTTTACAAGACAAAAATGTGAAATGTAACACTATTGTGATTTGGTAACACTAGCTTCAAAGTGAAACCAAGTAGTATAGTGTAAAGTTGTTATAAAGTATAGTTTTCAGGATATACTGAATACTTAATTATATACCCAGGTGTCACGTTAGACCCTTATTGAGGGAGAAGCGACATGTTAGACATTAGTTAGAAAATATGCGAAAATAGAATCTCTATTTGTAATCCTCAGTGATCTCTGTAGAAAATCCTTAAGTAAGGTAAACACAAATTTCAGAGTTGTAATCCACAATGAAAGGTTAGAAGTAGTTATTCATCAAATAACATATAGACAGTCACACTTGGTATGAATCTTAATATTCTGCTGAGGATAATACACAATTGGAAAACACAGCCTCAATCTGAAGCAGATCACAAATCAGGCTAATGCAAAGTATGTGCACAGTATGTGTTGAACTAGTAATCCCAGTTAGCATGAGAAGCGGTAGATATACAGGCAGAGAAACACAAAACAGTAGTTGTGGAAGGTTAGAAAATGTTACTCACAAAGTTTGTTGTCCGAACCTGCTGCCTGTTCTGACTCCTTGTGCGCGCACAATTTGGTCCCAATCACTTCCTGTTAGTGTTGCAAGAAACAGATCCCTGCTTGTAGAAAAAAGGAAACAGCTTCTCTGTAGTTGTTAAGATGCCAAGACACTACAGGCTAGGAATTAGCAAGAAGTTAGAGGTCTGCAGATTCCAATGCTGACAGGAGTGTTGTCCTCTTGTTAAAGAAATGACTTTGTTAAACAATGAATCCTGAGGAGGAAAATTGAAGTTAGGTATCTGTGAAAATCTCAGAGAGTAAGGCTCAGAGTTACTCTAGAAAGAGAAACAAAATACTAAGCAATGCTAGTTAGGAGAGCAGGTGTTAAAATAGGTGATGAATCACTGTGATTGGTGAACCAACTTAAAGGTGCAGTAACAGTCAAAACCCTGACATGATCCCCCCGTCAAGCAAGCTGATCCTCAGCTTAAGGTCTAGGAGAATCCGGGAATTTCTGATGGAACTGGGAGACCAATTTAGGAGCATAGATATTAGTAGAAGGTTCCCACGTATCATCATCCTTGGTGAAGTTCTTCCATCTAACCAAGTATTGCAATACTCCTTTGGAAATCCTAGAGTCAATAATCTGATCAACCTCATATACATCGGTATCTTGTAATTCAAGAGACGAAGGTGTGTGAGAAGCTTGAACTCTGGTTGGGTTATAAGGCTTGAGGAGAGATACATGAAATGTAGCATGTATTTTCATGGAAGAGGGTAGGTCTAAAGTAACGGCGTTAGGATTGACTACTTTGAGAATTTTGAAAGGTCCACAAAACTTTTGTGTTAGTTTCCTACTTGGCACTTGTATTCGTAGGTTCTTGGTTGATAACCATACTTGGTCTCCGATTTTATACTTAGGAGGATCTCTATGTCTTAAGTCGTAGTGATATTTCTGTGAGTTTTGAGCCTTAATAATGTTCTCTTTTATAAAATTGAAGTTGTCCTGTAAAGAATTATTCAACTCATCAACCAAAGGTGAATCAGAAGGGGTTGATGAGATGGAAGTGAAAGTGGGGTGGTATCCGTAATTTGCATAGAAGGGTGTAAGATTGGTTGAAGAATTAGTAAGGTTGTTATATGCAAATTCTGCGAAAGAGAGATATGAAATCCAATTATGTTGTTGATAAGCACAAAAACATCGTAGGTATTCGTCCAACCATTGGTTTATTCTCTCCACTTGTCCATTTGATTGAGGATGGAATGAAGTAGTGAATTGGTGTTTGATATTAAGGGCTTTGCATAAACATTTCCAAAACCTTGAAGTAAATTGAGATCCCCTGTCAGAAATCACAGTACTTGGTACTCCATGTAACTTGAGGATTTGATCCATAAAAAGTCTGGCTGTTTCAGGTGCAGTGGGTAATTTATGAAATGGTAGAAAGTGAGCCATTTTTGAAAAACTATCAACAACCACCATTATAGTGGTATGATTTTTAGAGGGAGGTAAATCCACTATGAAGTCTATGCCTATTTGTTTCCATGGTCTATCAGAAACAGGTAGGGGCATAAGTAGTCCATATGGGCTCTTTTTCTCTGTTTTGCAAGTTTGACATATAAGGCAGGTTTTTATGTAGTCAGAAATTGATCTTTTCATGTCTGGCCACCAATACGCTCTGCTGATCAACTCTAATGTACGTCTCTCTCCTGGATGACCTGCAAGAGGTGAATCATGCTGCTCTTGTAGAATTTGATGTCTTAAAGGTTCAGGTAAGAATATTCTGTCTTTGTAGTAATATATTCCATTCCGGTTAATTAGCTGAACCTTAGAGTTAGGTAGTGGCATATGTGAGAGCTTTTGTATGTCTGTTAAAATGTCAGAAGTTAAACCAATGAATCGTTCAGTCGGAATAATATTTGTATAACTGGTACTTTGAGATGGTGGACTCGATTGGCGAGAGAGGGCATCAGCCTTACCATTTTTACATGCCGGGCGATAGATTATCTGGAAATCAAATCTTGCAAAATACAGACTCCATCTAACCTGTCTGGATGAGAGAGTCTTATTATTTTGGAGATACTGAAGGTTTTTGTGGTCAGTATAAATCAAAAAGGTTTTCTTAGCCCCTTCTAGGAGGTGTCGCCAGAATTCTAATGATCTTCGGATTGCTAACAATTCTTTATCACCGATTGCGTAGTTTTTCTCAGCTGAACTCATGGATTTAGAAAAGAAAGAAATGGGATGCATCGGTTCATGAGGTGCCTTCTGTTGGGACAAGACTGCACCTATAGCATAGTCTGAAGAGTCCACCTCCAGAATATACTGAAGGTTAGGATTAGGTAGATGTAAGATGGGAGCTTTGGTGAACAATGTTTTCAGGTGTTCAAAGACAGCGGTATGTTGTTGTTCCCAAAGAAATGGGTGTGTAGTACCAGTAAGTTGAGTCAATGGTTTAACAATTCTAGAAAAATTCCTTATGAATTTTCTATAATAATTAGCAAAACCTAGAAACCTTTGTAGGGATTTGCGGTCATGAGGTTGTGGCCAATTTTTTACTGCTTCAACCTTTTCAGACTGCATCTGTACGCCTTCTGAGGAGATGGTATACCCCAAAAAGGAAATAGTAGATTTGTGGAACGAACATTTCTCGAGCTTGGCATATAACTTATGTACCTTTAAACGGGCCAGCACCCAGCGTACGTGTTTTATGTGGTCAGAAATATTCTGAGAGTAGATCAGGATGTCGTCTAAATAGACAACTAAACAAACATCTAAGAGATCGTGAAATATATCATTTATAAAGTGCTGGAAAGTTGCGGGGGCATTACAAAGGCCGAATGGCATCACAAGATATTCAAAGAGCCCATACCTAGTTCTAAAGGCAGTGAGCCATTCGTCGCCTTCCCTTATACGAATAAGGTTGTAAGCCCCACGCAAGTCAAGTTTTGTGAACACTGTGGCATCAGTAAGTCGTTCGATCATTTCGGGAATTAAAGGGAGTGGATACCGATTTTTTACGGTCCGTTTATTGAGCTCCCTATAATCTATGATGGGACGAAGAGTGGAGTCTTTATTAGTCACAAAAAACATACCTGCAGCTGCAGGAGAGGTAGACGGTCGGATGAAACCTTTCTTTAGGTTGTCTTGCAGATATTCTTTTAAATGTTCTAGTTCAGGTTGGCTAAGGGGGTAAAGATGACCTACAGGTAGTGTTGCTCCTGGGATTAATTCAATTGGGCAGTCGTATACCCGGTGAGGTGGAAGTGTATCAGCTTCCACCTTACTAAACACTTCCTGGAAATCTAGATAGTGAGTCGGTATAGGAGGTACATCAGTGCTAGTGTGTAGTACTGCTGTTTGAGGAAAACAAGTATTTTTACAAAATGTTGATTGAAAGGTCAAAGTGAGTGATGACCAGTCTATATTAGGATTATGTAATTGTAGCCAGTATAGACCTAAAACAACTTGGAAATGTGGTGAAGGTATAACGTCAAAGGTAATATACTCAGTATGTCCCCCTTGAGTGGTCACTAATAAGGGAATTGTTTTGTGCGTGATAGGACCGTTTTCTAGTACGGAACCATCAATAACCTTGAGAGAGACAGGGTGTTTTTTTTCAACAGTGGGTATTTTATTAATTTGTACAGTGGTGTTGTCAATGAAATTGCCAAAAGCTCCAGAATCCACTATGGCATTGATTGGCAGACGTCTAAGGTCCCACTGTAACAAGAGAGATAAATTGCAATAAGAAGGTAGTTCATCAAGTCTTGTTACATTATTTACAATATTAAACTTACTCTTTTTGTTTTTAAGTAGAATGGGACAGACTGTGACCATGTGACTTGGGTTTGCACAATACATGCATAAGTGGTTGTTCCTTCCTCATTCGTTCTTCGGCAGTGAGTGGTCCCCTAATTACCCCGATATCCATAGGGGTGACGGGGTCATTAGTTGTAGGTCTTGAGTGTGTAGTGCTGGACGATGGGACCTTAGAAGCAGGTTCAGTGTAGGTGCGTTCTGCCTTACGTTCTCTTAGCCTACGATCAATCTGAGTTGCTACTTTCATGAGAGCATCCAGAGTACTTGGCATCTCTATCCTTGCTAGTTCGTCTTTAACGGAATCAGAGAGGCCGAGCCTAAACTGATTGCGGAGTGAAACCAAACTCCAGGCTGAATCGGAAGCATATAATTTAAATTCTGTGATGTAATCCTCCACAGATTTTTTTCCTTGTTTAAGGTTTCTCATTTTTTGTTCTGCTGTGAGTTGGATATCTGTATCACTGTATAACTCATCCATAGCAGAGAAAAACCCAGAGAAAGAATTTATTAGAGGGTCATTGGTTTCACATAGGTGGTCAGCCCATACCCTAGGTTCTGACCTGAGAAAAGATATTGTAGAGAGTACCCTTACCCTGTCTGTTGGGTAGGTGTGAGGTTTTAAGTTAAATAGGAGGTGGCAAGCATTTTTAAATTGTCTGTAAGACCGCCTGTCTCCAGAAAAGGAGTCAGGTAAACTAACTTGTGGTTCAATAGTTGAGGTGTGCGGGACTTTCAGATCCTTTATCAATTCTCTAAGAACCTGTGTTTCTAGTTGTAGGTCTAATATTGCTTGCCCCATTTTATCCACCTTTTGGTTTAGGTTAAATACAAACTGGGGTATTTCAGCAGGATCCATACTTGTGACGTAACTTTTTTAGGCTTAGTATTATGTCATGGAGGTAACAACTTTACAAGACAAAAATGTGAAATGTAACACTATTGTGATTTGGTAACACTAGCTTCAAAGTGAAACCAAGTAGTATAGTGTAAAGTTGTTATAAAGTATAGTTTTCAGGATATACTGAAT
This sequence comes from Bombina bombina, assembly GCF_027579735.1. Lineage (NCBI taxonomy): Eukaryota > Metazoa > Chordata > Amphibia > Anura > Bombinatoridae > Bombina > Bombina bombina. The sequence goes on along the minus strand of NW_026510869.1, from coordinate 34,849 downwards.
ACTTAATTATATACCCAGGTGTCACGTTAGACCCTTATTGAGGGAGAAGCGACATGTTAGACATTAGTTAGAAAATATGCGAAAATAGAATCTCTATTTGTAATCCTCAGTGATCTCTGTAGAAAATCCTTAAGTAAGGTAAACACAAATTTCAGAGTTGTAATCCACAATGAAAGGTTAGAAGTAGTTATTCATCAAATAACATATAGACAGTCACACTTGGTATGAATCTTAATATTCTGCTGAGGATAATACACAATTGGAAAACACAGCCTCAATCTGAAGCAGATCACAAATCAGGCTAATGCAAAGTATGTGCACAGTATGTGTTGAACTAGTAATCCCAGTTAGCATGAGAAGCGGTAGATATACAGGCAGAGAAACACAAAACAGTAGTTGTGGAAGGTTAGAAAATGTTACTCACAAAGTTTGTTGTCCGAACCTGCTGCCTGTTCTGACTCCTTGTGCGCGCACAATTTGGTCCCAATCACTTCCTGTTAGTGTTGCAAGAAACAGATCCCTGCTTGTAGAAAAAAGGAAACAGCTTCTCTGTAGTTGTTAAGATGCCAAGACACTACAGGCTAGGAATTAGCAAGAAGTTAGAGGTCTGCAGATTCCAATGCTGACAGGAGTGTTGTCCTCTTGTTAAAGAAATGACTTAAACAATGAATCCTGAGGAGGAAAATTGAAGTTAGGTATCTGTGAAAATCTCAGAGAGTAAGGCTCAGAGTTACTCTAGAAAGAGAAACAAAATACTAAGCAATGCTAGTTAGGAGAGCAGGTGTTAAAATAGGTGATGAATCACTGTGATTGGTGAACCAACTTAAAGGTGCAGTAACAGTCAAAACCCTGACAATAGTATTTAGGGCTTAATTTTGCTTATCATAAGGTTATGATTTCTATCAACAGAGGTAATTACTAGAACTCTTGTGTACATATAAATTATGCCCACCGGGTTTCTGCTTTTACCACTAATATAAATATGCAGATCAGTCAGTATATTTAAGTACATGTATCAGGTTATGATTATTATGGTTATGGAAATGTAGTTATTTATCATCATCATATGGTATTTGTATATTTTCTGTAGAAAATATAGGAAGATAAGTAAACAGGATACTTTAGATTTGTTTGTATTTATGTCACATGATAGGGTATTAACCAATGGTTTAAATTTCAGTGATGTTTTTATATGGGTTACGTCTATGATTAAGGCTATGAGCGGAAACATGTCAGATGCTTCATAGTCACTGCTGTTTTAACTTTTGTAACAATAAAATCTTGTTTTAAGTGGAGTCTGTGCCAGAATCTTCAGCCTTACTTCGTTGCATTATTCCATCCGCCATCTGACCGCTCGTGTCTCTCAGACACGCATCACTGACATCACATTGGCACGCCAACATACCTAACGTGATGATGTCACGTAAGTTCCGACGTTGTCATAGCAACGTCCATAAACAATACAGTGAGGCGCGTAACCTAACTGCAGGCAACTGATGGATGGATACATACAGACATAGTGCGCACGCGCACAAGGCCCTCAGTAATAGGTAAGGATGTTGTCAAGGCAACAAACGTAAACACAACACGCAAATTATCAAACATATGAATACACCAGACACGTAACAGCGGTAACTATGTAAAATATGTGTCAAACGTTAAGTAAACACCCGGGATTATTGGGATATACCTATTTGATCGCTCACAAGATCACAATAATCAGAAATGAAATGTCCAATAAACATCAGCTTGCCCAAACCTGAGTTGACAAACTACTGTATGAAACATATAAACGAAAACATCAAAAAGAACATAATTAGATATGCAGTGCACATAAATGGCATAACAGATTAGAAGCTCATATCACTAATAAGTGAAACTACATAACATAAGCAGTGTTGCATAATCAGACAATTACACAATAGGATGATATTAATCAAATAAATTATATGGCATCACACCTCAATGAGGTATGTTAGAAACTTTAGTAAATAGCAAGCACCCATCTGGATAAGGAAGATATGTACAACAGGGTCATGGGAGTATTCAAGATTACATGAGGCACTTAATAAAACGGGCTGAAGTCCAATGACATGTTGATCCACCTTCTTTCAAGTTGTAATAGTCTCTTAGCCCTATTGCCACCTCTAGGCATAAAGGGCACATGGTCGATTAGCATAGATCTTATGCTTAAAATGGCATGTTTGTGATTTGAACAGTGGCGTGCCACTGGTTGGTCCGATTCACCCTTTGTTAGGGCCTCCAGTATGGCACACCTGTGGTTTGCCATTCTCTCCCGGAAGGTGGTTATCGTTTATACTCGCTACATAGATGACGTCTTCATGGTATGGAGGGGCAGCGAGGTGATGTTGCGTGAGTGGGTGTCACATTTTAATTCCATGGCGAATCCTATTCGGTTCAAACTCGAATTTCATCTAAATAATATACATTTTTTAGACTTGAGTGTTTTTAAGGTTGATGCCTGTGGGGAAGTGCAGTTTGGTACATCGTTGTATACGAAACCTACGGACTGTAATTCATTACTTGATGCAAGAAGTTTTCAGCCCAGGCACCAAAAGAAAGGTGTTCTCACCTCTCGGCTCACTCGTGTCATTAGAAACAATAGCAAGATACCCATTATGCAAATTCAAATGAAGGAAATGGGAGAAAAATTGACAAAAAGAGGCTATGCGATGGAGGATATACGTGGCATCCAGGAGAGACTGCTCAACACAGATGTCACTGTGGATACCAACACTGTGGTTAAGAACACCCGTGGACAATTGAATATGGTCACAACATTTTCACCTAAATGTGAACGGCTGACAGAAGCGGTACGGAGACACTGGCCGGTGGTTGAGACTCAGCCCACACCCCCATTTCAGAGAATGACAGCTCCTAGGATGGTATATTGCAGGGCAAATAACCTGAGAGATGTATTGGTCAAATCTGATCCCATTAAACACTACAGAAAGGAGACATGGATAAAGTCGGCAAAAATGGGTTGCTTCCCGTGCGGCAGCTGCACTACTTGCAATAGTATGCTGAGGGGTGACACATTCCAGCACCCGCACAATAACCACAGATTCAAAATTAACCACCGACTGACATGCACAAGTACTTTTGTCATATACATTTTGATATGCCCATGCTCTAAGAGTCTACGTCGGCAAAACGATAACCACCTTCCGGGAGAGAATGGCAAACCACAGGTGTACCACACTGGAGGCCCTGACAAAGGGTGAATCGGACCAACCAGTGGCACGCCACTGTTCAAATCACAAACATGCCATTTCAAGCATAAGATCTATGCTAATTGACCATGTGCCCTTTATGCCTAGAGGTGGCAATAGGGCTAAGAGACTATTACAACTTGAAAGTAGGTGGATCTACAGGCTGGATACGCTGGCTCCAAGGGGTCTTAACATGTCATTGGACTTCAGCCCGTTTTATTAAGTGCCTCATGTAATCTTGAATACTCCCATGACCCTGTTGTACATATCTTCCTTATCCAGATGGGTGCTTGCTATTTACTAAAGTTTCTAACATACCTTATTGGGGTGTGATGCCATATGATTTATTTAATTAATATCATCCTATTATCTAATTGTCTGATTATGCAACACTGCTTATGTTATGTAGTTTCACTTATTAGTGATATGAGCTTCTAATCTGTTATGCCATTTATGTGCACTGCATATCTAATGATGTTCTTTTTGATGTTTTCTTTTATATGTTTCATACGGTAGTTTGTCAACTCAGGTTTGGGCAAGCTGATGTTTATTGGACATTTCATTTTTGATTATTGTGATCCTGTGAGTGATCAAACAGGTATAGCCCAATAATCCTGCGTTGTACTTAACATTTGACACATATTTTACATAGTTACAGCTGTTAGGCGTCTGGAGTATTCATATGTTTGACAATTTGCATGTTGTGTTTATGTTTGTTGCCTTGACAACATTCTTACCTATTACTGTGCGCCTGTGTGCGCGTGCGCACTATGTCTATATGTATCCATCAGTTGCCTGCAGTTAGGTTACGCGCCTCACTGTATTGTTTATGGACGTTGCTATGACAACGTTGGGACTTACGTCATCACGTTAGATATGTTGGCGTGCCAATGTGACGTCAGTGATGCGTGTCTGAGAGACACGAGCGGTCAGATGGAGGTAACTATACTTGTATATAAGGAGTGTGTTTTTAATTGTTTGTCATTAGTTTTAGGTGCTTGGGTGTACTTGTCTTTTTGATTTTTGACATTTGACAAAGGCACAGTAATGTGCCAAAACGTTATGTCTGGATTTTAAATTGAATTAATAAAATGATTTTTTTTATAAAAAAAAAGCCCACTGAGTGCCTGCATCTTTGGATTGTTTATATATACATATTTTAACATGTATATGTATGTATCTCTATGTTAAAGCCCTTTGCAACACTTTTTTTTTTTTAACGCCTGAGACCTTTGAGCCTTTATAACTTTTTAATGCAATTTTCTTTTAAATACTATTTTTAGATAGTGTAATTATGAGTGTGACTCTATTTTATAATGTAGTTTTGATGTATTTTGTGCAACTTTTTATTTGAGCGTAACAGTTAACCAGAATTATGAGGTTGTGCTATCCTGACGTGCGTTAAATTCAATGGCTTGAGCGAACGCGTTTTACTTTCAACTTGTGAAACGCAGCCGCAATAAATCCATTGTTGCCTGTGCGTAACAGTTTTCTGGCCTTTAGTGTGTTAAATCCTGTGCTGGTATATTTGGATTGCATGAACAAATTTCTTTGAAATTTGCCAGTTTTGTGGGAAACATGAAAATTTTAACTAATTTCAAACAATTAGTCAAAGCTACAACAACAACACCTACACCTATATATATTAAAGTTGACATGCAGCTAGATCCCCTTATATAATGAATATTTGGTGAGAAAACAAATCTGGTTGGTGAGATATAAGTGTTTAAAATTACGTATCTTTATATATTTCAGGCATTCTCAGTAGAAACAAAAAGCTGGAAGAACTAATGAAGTCGTACTTAGAAGCAGCATTTGACAAGAAAAGATTTGTGGAAATTATTGTTAGCCCATGTTGTGTTGGTGCGCTTCAGGCTGTTGGATAGTGCACCTTGGCAGCATGGTTAGCACACTTCAGTTAGAGTGTGTAGCAATGTCATCCATCCACTCTATCCACATTGGCTGCTCTCTGGTGTTGCATCAAACTGATATTAGGATAATGTGCCTGCTCCTACACTATTTAAGGCAGCTAGTTGTTTCTATTAGCGTTCGTGTATAGGATCTTTCCTGGTTAGCTATTTATTTGCCTACAGTATTTGGATACTCATTACCGACCCTTTGCATACATTTTGACCTTGCTCTTGGACTGTGATTTGGATTTGTTATTGTCCGCTTGTTTTAGAGCTGGGTCTGGACTTAAACTATTCTTTAGATTCTAATTCAGTTGCGTTTCCTGCCCACATGGTACTGACTTTTGGCTTCCACCTTTACTATGGCCTGCTTTCTCCCTCTATACTTATACAGACCTAAATACTAGTGATTTCGCGAACATAAAAATTTGGGTTAGCAAACAGCGAACGCGAACTTCCACAAATGTTTGCGAACGAGCAAACTGGGCAAACCGCCATAGACTTCAATAGGCAGGAAAATTTTAAAACCCACAGGGACTCTTTCTGGCCACAATAGTAATGGAAAAGTTGTTTCAAGGGGACTAACACCTGGACTGTGGCATGCCGGAGGGGGATCCATGGCAAAACTCCCATGGAAAATTACATAGTTGATGCAGAGTCTGGTTTTAATCCATAAAGGGCATAAATCATTCCTAAATTGTTTGGAATAACGTGCTTTAAAACATCAGGTATGATGTTGTATCGATCAGGTAGTGTAAGGGTTACGCCCGCTTCACAGTGACAGACCAAACTCCCCGTTTAACGCACTGCAAACAACCGCAAACAGTAAAAATAAAAAATAAAACATTTTATTTGCAAACTGGGTACTGGCAGACAGCTGCCAGTACCCAATATGGCCCCCAATAAGGCAGAGGGGGAGGGTTAGGAAGCTGTTTTGGGGGGTATCAGGGAGTTTGGGGGCTAATGTAACTTTTTTTTATTTGATCGCATTTGGCGGTGAAATGGTGACATGAAATATACCAAGATGGGCCTAGATCAATACTTTGGGTTGTCTACTACACTACACTAAAGCTAAAATTACCCCAAAAAGCTCCCTACATGCTCCCTAATTAACCCCTTCACTGCTGGACATAACACACGTGTGATGCGCAGTGGCATTTAGCGGCCTTCTAATTATCAAAAAGCAATGTCAAAGCCATATATGTCTGCTATTTCTGAACAAAGGGGACCCCAGAGAAAAATGTACAACCATTTATGCCATAATTGCACAAGCTATTTGTAAATAATTTCAGTGGGAGTTTGGTCTGTCACCGCTTCACAGTGACAGACCAAACTCCCCGTTTAACGCACTGCAAACAACCGCAAACAGTAAAAATAAAAAATAAAACATTTTATTTGCAAACTGGGTACTGGCAGACAACTGCCAGTACCCAATATGGCCCCCAATAAGACAGAGGGGGAGGGTTAGGAAGCTGTTTTTGGGGGGGATCAGGGAGTTTGGGGGCTAAGGGGGGGATCCTACACAACAGCATATGTAAATATGCTAAAAAATATATATAACAAAAAAAGATACCTTTTATTTTAGTACTGGCAGACTTTCTGCCAGTACTTAAGATGGCGGGGACAATTGTGCGGTGGGGGAGGGAAGAGAGCTCTTTGGGAGGGATCAGGGGGTCTGATGTGTCAGGTGGGAAGCTGATCTCTAAACTAAAGCTAAAATTAACCCTGCAAGCTCCCTACAAGCTACCTAATTAACCCCTTCACTGCTGGGCATAATTCATGTGTTGTGCGCAGTTGCATTTAGTGGCCTTTTAACTAACAAAAAGCAACGCCAAAGCCATATATGTCTGCTATTTCTGAACAAAGGGGATCCCAGAGAAGCATTTACAACCATTTGTGCCATAATTGCACAAGCTGTTTGTAAATAATTTCAGTGAGAAACCTAAAGTTTGTGAAAAAGTTGACTATTTTTTTTAATTTGATCGCATTTGGCGGTGAAATGGTGGCATGAAATATACCAAAATGGACCTAGATCAATACTTGGGGTTGTCTACTACACTACACTAAAGCTAAAATTAACCCTACAAGCTCCCTAATTAACCCCTGCACTGCTGAGCATAATACACGTGTGGTGCGCAGCTGCATTTAGCGGCCTTCTAATTACCATAAAGCAATGCCAAAGCCATATATGTCTGCTATTTCTGAAAAAGGGGATCCCAGAGAAGCATTTACAACCATTTGTGCCATAATTGCACAAAATGTTTGTAAATGATTTCCGTGAGAAACCTAAAATTTGGAAAAATTTAACTTTTTTTTTATTTGATCGCATTTGGCGGTGAAATGGTGACATGAAATATACCAAGATAGGCCTAGATCAATACTTTGGGTTGTCTACTACACTACACTAAAGCTAAAATTACCCCAAAAAGCTCCCTACATGCTCCCTAATTAACCCCTTCACTGCTGGACATAACACACGTGTGATGCGCAGTGGCATTTAGCGGCCTTCTAATTATCAAAAAGCAATGTCAAAGCCATATATGTCTGCTATTTCTGAACAAAGGGGACCCCAGAAAAAAATGTACAACCATTTATGCCATAATTGCACAAGCTATTTGTAAATAATTTCAGTGAGAAACCTAAAGTTTGTGAAAAAATCTGTGAAAAAGTGAACAATTTTTTTTATTTGATCGCATTTGGTGGTGAAATTGTGGCATGAAATATACCAAAATGGGCCTAGATCAATACTTTGGGATGTCTTCTAAAAAAAATATATACATGTCAATGGCTATTCAGGGATTCCTGACAGATATCAGTGTTCCAATGTAACTAGCACTAATTTTGAAAAAAAAAATGGTTTGCAAATAGCAAAGTGCTACTTGTATTTATGGCCCTATAACGTGCAAAAAAAGCAAAGAAAATGTAAACATTGGATATTTCTAAACTCAGGACAAAATTTAGAAACTATTTAGCATGGGTGTTTTTTGGTGGTTGTAGATGAGTAACAGATTTTGGGGGTCAACGTTAGAAAAAGTGTGTTTTTTTCAATTTTTTACTCATATTTTATATTTAGAAATTCCATTTAATGGCGAGAAAAACGGTATATAATATGTGTGGGTACAGTAAACGAGTAAGAGGAAAATTACAGCTAAACACAAACACCGCAGAAATGTAAAAATAGCCCTGGTCCCAAATGGACAGAAAATGGAAAAGTGCTGTGGTCATTAAGGGGTTAATGTACACTACTGTTACACCAGATATGAGTTGCACTGGTGTGACACTGTGCCCTGGCAGGCAGGCACTGAAACGCACATGTGTGAAGGAAACTGACTGCTATTATTTCACAGTCAAAAAAGTGTTGTTTTTTTTAAATGTACACTACTGTTACACCAGATATGAGTGGTGGCACTGGGCAAGTGGGCACAGTATACGCTGTAAGCCTGACACACACGCTGGCAGGCAGGCAACTGCAATTAGATTACACAGGAAAAAAAAAAAAGCAGACTGATGTTCTAGCCCTAAAAAGGGCTTTTTGGGGTGCTGTCCTTACAGCAGAGATCAGATGAGTCCTTCAGGACTGTAGTGGACACTGAATACACTAGCCTAGCTATCGATTTCCCTATTAAATCATCAGCAGCTACACTGTCCCTCCTCTCAATAAGAATGCAAATTCCGAATGAATCTAAAATGGATGCTGTCCAGGAGGTGGGAGGGTGTGGGAGGGAGGGTCTGCTGCTGATTGGCTGTAATGTGTCTGCTGACTGTGAAGTACAGGGTTAAAGTTTACTCAATGATGACGAATATTGGGCAGACCGAACATCGCATATGTTCGCCTGCTGCGGCGAACGCGAACAAGCTATGTTCGCCGGGAACTATTCGCCGGCAAACTATTCGCGACATCACTACTAAATACCTATTTGGTCAAGTCCTGAGTCTTACCCTCCTCGCTGGAGCAGTGTTTAGCTAGTCATTGCCCAAACTTAGAGACATTCTCAGACAGGCATTTAATTACCCTGTGACAATTAAAATCCCAGATATTGGTCTGTATTCTGCTGTAGCCTAGGGGGCAGTTATTACCTATCCTGAAGATAATACTTTATTGCAATGATAAAAAATATTTTCCTGTCAAAATAATGAATGTTCCTGCAGAAAACAATCTTTTCAGAAGTATTTGGTAAAACAAAGAAAGGTGTAATTTTGCTGATAAAAAGGGAGACATCATCTCCAATAAAGGACATTTATTTAACATAAGAGTTATGCATGAATACTTCATAACATATCAGGGAATTGTGGGGCAAAAAAACTTGTATTAGAGCCAGAGTTTAAAGGGACATAAAACCCAATTTCTTTCTTTCATGATTTTGATAGAACATCAAATTTTAAACAACTTTCTAATTTACTTCTATTATCATATTTTCTTTGTTTTCTTGTTATCCTTATTTGAAAAGCAGAAATGTTATCTCAAGAGTGTGCACGTGTCTGCAGCACTATATAGCAGCAGTTTTGCAACAATATTATACATTAGCAGGAGCACTAGATGGCAGCTCTATTTCCTGTCATGTAGGGATTCAGGCATGTGCACGCTACCTACCTAGGTATCCCTTTAACAAAGAATAACATGAGAATGAAATAAATGTGATAATACAAGTAAATTGTAACCTTTTTAAAAATTGTATTCTCTATCTGAATCATGAAATACATTTTTTGGGTTTAATGTCCCTTTAAGTTCACAATCAGACTTCAAAAAGCATAGGTTCAATGAAATCCATTGCACTTGCTCCTACAATCCCGTGTTTCTGAAGTGCATATTTGTTATTATTTTAATATTTGTTGCTAGTGGTAGCAGAGGTGTGCAATATGATGTTTTGGGCAGGAACGTTCTAGCATTAGTGTGCCGTCACAGGTCAGTGGCATTGCCAGTTGCATTATTTGCCTCAGGCTAGTGTGCATTATATATAATGTGAGCTTTATCTTTTTGCAATTTATAAAAGTTTAAAAGCTAAATAAGCCATATATAAGAAAAGGCCCTCAGGAGCAATAGAGAGCTTTGCATCTGCTGCAAACATGTAAAGCTCCCACTCTGTATCCTGCTAAACCAAAGGGTACAATACAGATGAAAAAAGTCAGCAACTTCACTTATATGTAAATGTGCAGCACGTCTGTTGCTTCTCTAAAGGCCCCTGTATGAAAAAGCAGAGCTTCAACAACCAGCACCTATAAGGGGTTAAAATAGAAAAGGACTTCTTTGGAAAAAAAACAATAGTGTCATGAGTTGTTACCACCTGGGTAGCGCCTTCTGATTGGTGGCTACACGTAGCCACGAATCAGCAAACGGTATTCAGGGTGCTGGCCCAAAAATGCGCCGGATTGCAAGCTTACATTCCTGCTTTTTAAAATAAAGATACCAAGAGAACCAAGAATATTGATAATATGAGTAAATTAGAAAGTTGCTTAAAATTGCATGCACTATCTGAATCATGAAAGAAAAAAATGTGGGTTCCGTATCTGTTTAAGAAGCAGTTTAATTGTGACAATGGTAAAGTAGATACAGTAGTGGACCTACTTATTAGAAGGCCCTGGTGCAAACATTTTGTTTTTGTCCCCCCTACAAAGGTAATTCAGTAATATGCAATAGAAATAATATCCATGCTTTTCTGTTCAAATATAGTTAGATAGAGATAGATAGATGATAGATAGATAGATAGATAGATAGATAGATAGAATGAATGATAGACCTAAACACACACGCATAAATACACAAAGTATTTATAGACTGACAGGGACATACTGTGCTGTATAATGATGTGAGTTTCTATACACTATACTCTGATGAGTACACTGCTCTCTATAAATATGATGAGTGTATATTCAGATGAATATGCTGTGCCAAATATCTATACACTTACAGTAGACACACTGCACTGTATAATGATGTTTCTATACACACTGATGAGTACGCTGTGCAGTATAATGATGTTGAGTATCTATACACACTGATGAGTACACTGTGCAGTATAATGATGATGAGTATCTATACACACTGATGAGTATGCTGTGCAGTATAATGATAATGAGTATCTATACACATTGAGTATGCTGTGCAGTATAATGATGATGAGTATCTATACACACTGATGATTACGCTGTGCAGTATAATGATGATGAGTATCTAGACACACTGATGAGTATGCTGTGCAGTATAATGATGTTGAGTATCTATACACACTGATGAGTATGCTGTGCAGTATAATGATGTTGAGTATCTATACACACTGATGAGTATGCTGTGCAGTATAATGATGATGAGTATACACACTGATGAGTACGCTGTACAGTATAATGATGATGAGTATATATACACACTGATGAGTACGCTGTGCAGTATAATGATGATGAGTATATATACACACTGATGAGTACGCTGTGCAGTATAAAGATGATGAGTATCTATACACACTGATGAGTACGCTGTACAGTATAATGATGATGAGTATCTATACACACTGATGAGTACGCTGTGCAGTATAATGATGATGAGTATCTATACACACTGATGATTACGCTGTGCAGTATAATGATGATGAGTATCTAGACACACTGATGAGTACGCTGTGCAGTATAATGATGTTGAGTATCTATACACACTGATGAGTATGCTGTGCAGTATAATGATGATGAGTATCTATACATACTGATGAGTACGCTGTACAGTATAATGATGATGAGTATCTATACACACTGATGAGTATGCTGTGCAGTATAATGATGATGAGTATCTATACATACTGATGAGTACGCTGTACAGTATAATGATGATGAGTATCTATACACACTGATGAGTATGCTGTGCAGTATAATGATGTTGAGTATCTATACATACTGATGAGTACGCTGTACAGTATAATGATGATGAGTATATATACACACTGATGATTACGCTGTGCAGTATAATGATGATGAGTATCTATACACACTGATGAGTACGCTGTGCAGTATAATGATGATGAGTATCTAGACACACTGATGAGTACGCTGTGCAGTATAATGATGATGAGTATATATACACACTGATGATTACGCTGTGCAGTATAATGATGATGAGTATCTATACACACTGATGAGTACGCTGTGCAGTATAATGATGATGAGTATCTAGACACACTGATGAGTATGCTGTGCAGTATAATGATGATGAGTATAGACACTGATGAGTATGCTGTGCAGTATAATGATAAGTATATATACACACTGATGAGTACGCTGTGCAGTATAATGATGATGAGTATCTATACACACTGATGAGTATGCTGTGCAGTATAATGATGATGAGTATCTATACACACTGATGAGTATGCTGTGCAGTATAATGATGATGAGTATACACACTGATGAGTATGCTGTGCAGTATAATGATGGTGAGTATCTATACACACTGATGAGTATGCTGTGCAGTATAAAGATGATGAGTATCTATACACACTGATGAGTATGCTGTGCAGTATAATGATGATGAGTATACACACTGATGAGTACGCTGTACAGTATAATGATGATGAGTATATATACACACTGATGAGTACGCTGTGCAGTATAATGATGATGAGTATCTATACACACTGATGAGTATACTGTGCAGTATAATGATGATGAGTATCTATACACACTGATGAGTATGCTGTGCAGTATAATGATGATGAGTATCTATACACACTGATGAGTATGGACCTCACATGCTGTTAGGCAATATGATATACTTAGTAACTGTTAGGCAATATGATATACTGTTAGGCAATATGATATACTTAGTAACTGTTAGGCAATATGATATACTTAGTAACTGTTAGGCAATATGATATACTTTTAGGCAATATGATATACTTAGTAACTGTTAGGCAATATGATATACTGTTAGGCACTATGACATACTGTTAGGCAATATGATATACAGTACTTAGTAACTGTTAGACAATATGATATACTGTCAGGCAATATGATATACTGTTAGGCAATATGATGCACTGTTAGGCAATATGATATACTTAGTAACTGTTAGGCAATATGATATACTGTTAGGCAATATGATTTACTGTTTTGCAATATGATATACTTAGTGACTGTTAGGCAATATGATATACTGTTAGGCAATATGATTTACTGTTTTGCAATATGATATACTTAGTAACTGTTAGGCAATATGATATACTGTTAGGCAATATGATATACTTAGTAACTGTTAGGCAATATGATATACTGTTAGGCAATATGATATACTTAGTAACTGTTAGGCAATATGATATACTGTTAGGCAATATGATATACTTAGTAACTGTTAGGCAATATGATATACTGTCAGGCAATATGATATACTGTTAGGCAATATGATATACTTATTAACTGTTAGGCAATATGATATACTGTTAGGCAATATGATATACTTAGTAACTGTTAGGCAATATGATATACTGTTAGGCAATATGATATACTTAGTAACTGTTAGGCAATATGATATACTGTTAGGCAATATGATATTGTTAGGCAATATGATATACTGTTAGGCAATATGATATACTAATATAACAAAAAGCAATAGTTGAGTGTCACTAATGAAAGCTAAGGATATAAATGTTAGTGACCTGACATATGAATGTGAATATACCCTGTCTAATAATACAAAGTGAAACCAAGTACAATAACTAAGTTAAAATGATTTATTAACCCTACACATAAAATTACAATCTAAACAATACATATAAAATGATGCTGATAATGAAATGTTGTGGCCACAACTTAGATAGCGTATATAGCAGTTGTCCTATATAACTGTCAATATAGCTATACCGGTATCCAAATGAATAACAGATACTATACAAATTTCCTGCAAATAGTGCCTATTATTTCATAATACATAAAAGTGAATTAGAACTGAGATAGTGACATATAAAGTTATCTAAATATTAAAATATATCCATGTAATGCAAGTAATATATATAGCAGTGGAACGCTAGATATAGAGTTCATCAAGTATAAGTGAAACAATGTTTCTGATTCTCCTTGTAACTCCTTTATTATATCCCAATGTGTCAAACCAAGGGAAACATTGAAGTGAGTGAGTGAGTCAGTGATTGATGTCTCTGTATACTTCCATAGAGATTTGGTTAAAATGTCTCTGTGTTAATAAAAGGTGATCTTTGAACCATATGAAATTGGGGCCAAGTTTACTTTGTTTCACTTATACTTGATGAACTCTATATCTAGCGTTCCACTGCTATATATATTACTTGCATTACATGGATATATTTTAATATTTAGATAACTTTATATGTCACTATCTCAGTTCTAATTCATTTTTATGTATTATGAAATAATAGGCACTATTTGCAGGAAATTTGTATAGTATCTGTTATTCATTTGGATACCGGTATAGCTATATTGACAGTTATATAGGACAACTGCTATATACGCTATCTAAGTTGTGGCCACAACATTTCATTATCAGCATCATTTTATATGTATTGTTTAGATTGTAATTTTATGTGTAGGGTTAATAAATCCTTTTAACTTAGTTATTGTACTTGGTTTCACTTTGTATTATTAGACAGGGTATATTCACATTCATATATCAGGTCACTAACATTTATATCCTTAGCTTTCATTAGCGCCACTCAACTATTGCTTTTTGTTATATGACTATTCTAACCGTGTGGAGAGATCATGGTATATTTTGAGCGGCTTAGAGGATAAGACTAGGTCCAGATTTTCAATTTGTTTTTTTTGCAATATGATATACTGTTAGGCAATATGATATACTTAGTGACTGTTAGGCAATATGATATACTGTTAGGCAATATGATATACTTAGTGACTGTTAGGCAATATGATATACTGTTAGGCAATATGATATACTTATTGACTGTTAGGCAATATGATATACTGTTAGGCAATATGATATACTTAGTGACTGTTAGGCAATATGATATACTGTTAGGCAATATGATATATTAGTGACTGTTAGGCAATATAATATACTGTTAGGCAATATGATATATTTAGTGACTGTTAGGCAATATAATATACTGTTAGGCAATATGATATACTGTTAGGCAATATGATATACTTATTGTTAGGCAATATGACATACTGTTAGGCAATATGATATACTTATTGTTAGGCAATATGACATACTGTTAGGCAATATGATATACTTATTGTTAGGCAATATGATATACTTATTGTTAGGCAATATGACATACTGTTAGGCAATATGATATACTTATTGTTAGGCAATATGATATACTTATTGTTAGGCAATATGATATACTTATTGTTAGGCAATATGACATACTGTTAGGCAATATGATATACTTATTGTTAGGCAATATGACATACTGTTAGGCAATATGATATACTTATTGTTAGGCAATATGACATACTGTTAGGCAATATGATATACTTAGTAACTGTTAGGCAATATGATATACTGTTAGGCAATATGATATACTTAGTAACTGTTAGGCAATTTGATATGCTGTTAGGCAATATGATATACTTAGTAACTTTTAGGCAATTTGATATACTGTTAGGCAATATGATATACTTAGTAACTGTTAGGCAATATGATATACTGTTAGGCAATATGATATACTTAGTAACTGTTAGGCAATATGATATATTTAGTGACTGTTAGGAAATATAATATACTGTTAGGCAATATGATATACTTAGTGACTGTTAGGCAATATGATATACTGTTAGGCAATATGATATACTTAGTAACTGTTAGTTAATATGATATACTGTTAGGCAATATGATATACTTAGTAACTGTTAGGCAATTTGATATACTGTTAGGCAATATGATATACTGTTAGGCAATATGATATACTTAGTAACTGTTAGGCAATATGATATACTGTTAGGCAATATGATATACTTAGTGACTGTTTGGCAATTTGATATACTTAGTAACTGTTAGGCAGTATGATATACTGGAGAGTCACTGCTGTTCCAGCAGGCAAGCAAGATGGAAAGCTGCTCCTCTCAAACTGAGCCCTAATAAGGGTTAATCAGTTAATCCCAGCCAACAAGGACAGGACTGTATTATGTCACAGGAATGAGTACAGTAACAACGGGAGACAGAGGTCAGACAAGTAGGCACAATACTAATATAATGTTTTGCTATACAGTTAGATAAAACAAGCAGTCGTATACTAAAGCAATGACATATACTTTACAACAATAAAATCAAGACTGTATTCACTAGTAATGCAATCACAATGGGATACTCTGCTAATACAAAGCAGAGAAATATTTAGCATCAATGTACTACTGGGAGCCAGCTGGTGATTGGTAGCTACACACATATGTCTCTTTTCATGTCTCTAGTCATTGGCTCATCTGATGTCTTCAGATAGTTCCAAGTAGTGCATAGCTGCACTGGTGTTGAGGTTAACTATGGATTTAATTATTTTGCCGAGGTTAAACACATAGTTATATGCAAGCAACATCGCAGTAATAAAATTCTCTAGCACATCAGAGAATGTTCTTTTTGTATTCCTTTAACTTAACAAGCAAATGATAATTTAGTGGTATTTATAGTGGTAGATATATTACACCAGACAGCAAAACATCAAAGGAGACCCATATCTAATTAAAATATGTTCAGCTTAGATAGAGGTGGGTCACAACCTCTCCAAATATAAGTGGACACAGGATATTTATAAACTCACTATGCACTGACATTGGCCAGTGCGGCCATATTATAAAAGCAGACTTTATTTTTTAATTAAAGCTGTATCCCTACTATTGCAGGTAGAAAAAAACATGACTGTATAGTAGCTAATGCTTTCTGAGGGTTGAGCTCTGCAGGCAGACACAGGTAAACTCTTGCTAAACTCAGCAACTGTGTGGTCATATTTGCCAAGGGAAAACTGCCTAACCGAGAAACACAGATTAGCAGAGGTAAACATAAGCTGATTTCTTTATTTGTGTATAAAAATCAGCTCTTTCTTTTTTAACTATACATCTATACATTACAGAGTGGATTTCCTATAGTGTTTTCAGAACATAGATTTTGCATAAGAGCTACAGTGCCTATTATTTCATAATACATAAAAATGAATTAGAACTGAGATAGTGACATATAAAGTTATCTAAAATATTAAAATATATCCATGTAATGCAAGTAATATATATAGCATTTGATCCAGATTTCAGTTGAGGGGGGCTAGCCCAGTGATCATCCCTCCCACGCACACAAAATAGGATTGTGAATATCGCCGCTTGCGTGATAGATCTAACAAAAAAATAGTTGATCTAACGTATATCTATCAAATTCAATAAAATTTGGTCAGGATTTCAGTTGAGGGGGGGCTAGCCTACTCGCACCTTATAGGTGCCTATCAGCGCCTCGAGACCCACACGGGTGATTAGCCGCGCTTTATAAAAACTGAATAGAATAGAATTAGATTAACCTGCCCACTGGAACTCTTGGAATTAATGTTAACTCTTGAATTCCTATCCATGTGGAGCTGTACAAACTGCTTTTGATATCTTGTTTCTTTTCAGTTCTTTGATGTCGATCTGAATCCTCTGGGGTTTATATGTTTTCTATAAAGATTTTGAAGTTTAGAAAGGCAGAAAGTACTAGGATTCACTCTGAAATACAGTTTTGTTTCTGTCAGAAATCGCTTGATTTATGCTGAAACATGGCATAAAATTCCAAGGAGCAAATTTGTTTTTACACATTTTTTTTCCAATTAACTAGTCTCATGTTTTTTTTTGTTTTCATTTTAACACCACCATTTCTGTTTGAGTACTTTTCTAATGTGTTTATTTTTAATATTGTTTGGATAATATTCATATAATATTTCTCTTGTAGAGCTAAATTAAGGACTAAATTATAAGTGGAGTGCAACTTATAGCGCCGGTGTATTATCTTGCGCTAATCATAACTGTACAATTTGGTATTACAAGTGCATGGTTAAAATGTTAGCCAAAGCAACACACCCTGAACATTTCTTAGTGCACCCTCTACTTTTATTGGATAGTGCAGAGCAGTGTTAGAGCGCACATTTCACTTGTTAGTTTAAGGGACATGAAACCCAACATTTTTTGTTTCATGATTCAGACAGAATATACATTTTTAAACAACTTTCCAATTTACTTCTATTATCAATTTAACTTCATTTTCTTTGTATAATTTCTTGAAGAAGAAGCAGCAATGCACTAGTGAAGGATATCTGAACACATAGATAAGCAAATCACAAGAGTCCTATATGTGCAGCCACCAATCAGCAGCTAGCTCCCAGCTCCTGTGTCTATCAAGGTATGCTTTTTCTAACAAAAAAGAACAAGAGAACAAAGCAATTTTGATTAAATAAGTAAACTGGAAAGTTGGTTAAAATTATATGTTGTATCTGAATCATTAAAGAAAAAAATGTGGGTTTCATGTCCCTTTAAGTGATGTGCTTATGCATAATCCACAATACCCCTTTACAATTTAGAGCTTTTTGAGACCTGAAGAAAACAATTATTGCTTGCTAGTTTGCATTACAAAACACATACAAATGCTATAGAAGAACAGTTTTAAAGTTATCTTTAGACCTAAAGGGACAGTTTACACAAAAATTGTTGTTTAAAAAGATAGACAACGCGTTTACTACCCATTCCCCAGCTTTGCACAACCAGCATTGTTAGATTAATATATTTTATAACATTTAAACCTCTAAATGTCTGCCTGTTTCAAAGGCTCTACTGACAGCCTCTTAATCACCTGCTTTTGTATTTGCTTTTCACAACAGGAGACTGATAGTTCGTGTGGGCCATGTACATAGCAATGTGTTCATGCCCGGGATTTTAAATAGTCACAGTCATGTAATCAGTGGGCTGTCAAAAGATGCTTAGATACAAGGTAATCACAGAGGTAAAAAGTATATTTATATAACAGTGTTGGTTATGCAAAACTGGGGAATGGGTAATAAAGGGATTATCTATCTTTTAAAACAATAAAAATTATATTGTAGACTGTCCCTTTAAAGGGACATGACACCCCAAATGTTTTATTTCATGATTCAGATAGAGCATGCAATTTTAAACAACTTTCTAATTTACTTCTACTATCAAATTTTCTTCATTCTCTAAGTATCTTCTTTTGAAAAGCAGGGACTTAAGCTCTGAAGTGTGCATGTGTCAGGAGCACTTTATGGCAGCAGTTTTTCCACAAAAAATGCCATGTGAATGAAGCAAATTTGATAATAGAATAAATTGGAAACTTTTTTTAAAGGGACAGTCAAGTCCAAAAAAAACTTTCATGATTTAAATAGGGTATGCCATTTTAAACAACTTCCCATTTTACTTTTATCACCAATTTTGCTTTGTTCTCTTGGTATTCTTAGTTGAATGCTAAAACTAGGAGGTTCATATGCTAATTTCTTAGACCTTGAAGACTGCCTCTAATCTGAATACATTTTGACCACTAGAGGGCATTAGTTCACATGTTTCATATAGATAACATTGAGCTCATGCACGTAAACTGACCTAGGACTGAGCACTGATTGGCTAAACTGCATGTCTGTCAAAAGAACTGAAATAAGGGGGCAGTCAGCAGAAGCTTAGGAACAAGATAATTACAGAGGTAAAAAGTACATTAATATAACTGTGTTGGTTGTGCAAAACTGGGGAATGGGTAATAAAGGGATTATCTTTCTTTTTAAACAACAAAAATTCTGTTGTTGACGGTCCCTTTAAAATTGTATATTCTGTATGAATCACAAAATAAAATATCTGGGTTTCATATCCCTTTAGTTCTTAGGTAACAAAGATTTAAAGGGTCAGTAAATGCAAAAAATAATGTTACATAATCTTGCACATGAAAAAGAATGCGTAATCAGAAGAGCCTGGAGAGGAGACCAGGTAAGTGCAACTTTGAGGGGTAACATCTCTAAAATCTTTAGATTTTTAAAGCTGTCGCTAAGCTAATGTTACATAATTCTGCACTATTGCTGAATGCCCTTTTATGGGCAGTGAAAAAGAGCTAAATGCCATTTTAAGGGCAATGCCCATACAAATGCCATTTTCAGGGCAATGGGTAGATTAGGTTTATTAGTCTTAGGTTTTTTTTTATTTTGGAGGGTTTGGTGGGTGGGGGGTTTTCCTGTTAGGGGGAACTTTGTTTATTTTCAATGAAAAGCTGTTTAACTTAGGGCAATGCCCTACAAAAAGCCCTTTTAAGGGCTATTGGTAGTTTAGCATTAGATTAGGGGATGTTTTTATAGGGATTAGGTTTAATTTTTGTTATTTTGGATAATGTGTTAATTATTTTTGTAATGTTAGCCTCTTTTATTTGTTGTAATTAGATTCATTTTATGTATTTTTTTTGTATTTTTTATTGCAATTTAGTTTATTTTTATTGTAATTAAGGGGTTAATTTAGGGGGTGTTAGGTTAAGTTAGGGGGCTTAGTCATTAAATTAGTTTTTTGCATCGTGGGGGTTGGTGGTGTAGGAGTTAATAGGTAAATTAGGTTTAATGCGTTGTGGGGGGTTGGCGGTTTAGGGGTTAATAGATGTATTAGGTAGTTTGCGATGTTGGGGTTTGCTGATTTAGGGGTTAATAATTTTATTAGGTAGTTGTTTTTTTCTTAATACTTCATGCGGGTGGTTAGTTTATTTTTTTCTTAATACTTCGTACGGGCGGTTAGTTTTTTTTTTAATACTTATTGCGGGCGGTTATTTTTTTTTTAATACTTATTGCGGGAGGTTATTTTTTTTTAATACTTATTGCGTGTGGTTATGTGTTTTTTTCATACTTATTGCAGGCTTTTTTTTTTTTTTGTAATGCTCCGTTTATCTTCGCTGCATCCTGGTGGATTCCGAAAATGGCAGGGTGGTGAAAGAATCCACCTGCACTGCCAACATTCCTTTGAGGATGTGTGCGCAACTGACGACGGCAACGGACATTACAAACTCAATTATAGTATAGATGGAAATTTGCTGTATAGATAATGTCCATTACTATGGAATACTTAGTACAACATTTTCAATTCATTTATACACCGCCTTCTGATTGGGTTAACTAGCCATAGTGAAGCTATTAAATGACATAATTAATTTTAACCTTTTGCACTTTGTTTGTTTTTTAATCTTGTAAAGCTGCCTATTCATTATTGTTAATTTGAGGGCTAAAAGAGAGTGTTAAGAACCAAATTATGAGAAATATCCAGCCTTTAACAGGATCAGAAACGGCACACTTTAAAGGGACAGTCTAGTTAAAAATAAACTTTCATGATTCAGATAGGGCATGCAATTTTAAACAACTTTCCAATTTACTTTTATCATCAATTTTGCTTTGTTCTCTTGGTAATCTTAGTTGAAAGCTAAACCTAGGAAGGCTAATATACTAATTTCTGACCCCTTGAAGGCCGCCTCTTATCTGATGCATTTTGAAATGTTTTCACAAATAGAGGTCGTTAGTTCATGTGCTCAAGGAGTTACCTTGGAGTCAGCACTGATTGGCTAAAATGCAAGTCTGTCAAAAGTACTGAAATAAGGGGGTAGTCTGCAGAGGCTTAGAAACAAGGTAATCACAGAGGTAAAACATATATAAATATAACTGTGTTGGTTATACAAAACTGGGTAATAGGTAATAAAGGGACTATCTATCTTTTTAAACAATAAAAATTCTGGTGTAGATGGTGCATCTATCTCAGATTCATTAGTTATTTTTTGTATAATTGTTATTCTAAATAATGTGTCTCTAAACTTCAAATATATATTTTGAAAACATATTTAACCCTTTCACTACTGGGAATTTCAGACAAACATTTGCCCAAAATACCAGAGAATTTTTAGCAATTTTTCTATCACTCCATTTAAACAGAAATAAAGCTTTGTTTTTTTTTTATTGCGTCCACAGAGACATGAGCAGACAAAAACACCTGACATGTTTCGCGTAGGCACACCCACGCTTCATCAGAGCTTGTTTTTTTTTATATATTTTTTAAGTAGACAACTCAAGGTATTGATCTAGGCCCATTTTGGTATATTCCATGCCACCATTTCACCGCCAAATGCAATCAAATAAAAAAATTGGTACTTTTTTCACAAATTTTGGGTTTTTCACAGAAATTATTTTCATACTGCTTGTGCAATCATGTCAAAAATGTTTGTAAAAATTTCTCTGGGATCCCCTTTGTTCAGAAATAGCAGACATATATGGCTTTGCCAATGCTTTTTGATAACTAGAAGGCTGCTAATTGCAGCTGAGCACCACACTTCTATTATTCCAGAGAGTGAAGGGGTTAAATAGGCATCCTAAAAGGTTAATTTTAGCGTTAGTGTAGAGACTAGCCTCCCAACTGAGACTTCCCACCCCTGATCCCTACTTGATCCCTCCCAAACAGCTCTCTTCCCTCCCCCACCCCTCACTGGTAACCCCCATCTTAGGTACTGGCAGACAGTCTTATTAAATATTTTTTTACTAATTTTTATATTTTCTGCAGTGTAGGATCCCCCCTTACCCTCAACCTCCCTGATCCCTCCTTAAACAGCTCTCTAAACCTCCCCCCACTAGCTATTATCTGCCATCTTAGGTACTGGCAGCTGTCTTTTTTTTTTTTTTTTTCTTCATTCCAACATTTTTTTTTCAAATAACACCACTTTATTCCATGTCAAGGGGACACACTGAATTTGATTTTCTTAGTGTCCAATTAGAAACACATATTTACATTCCCCAATATCTTTTTTTTTTTTTTAATTATATTTTTATTGGATGAAAAATAGAAAATAGTACATAGTAATGCATATTCAAAATCATATTGGATACATATGGATGTGCTGTACCATGGTTACAATACGAGAGTTTAACATCCAACATTTTCTTATGTGACCGATAGATTATTAAAACAACACTGAACAACTTGATAATAAAACAAAACAGTAGTTGGTCTCTTTAACTATGCCAAAAATACTCTAGTCTTTTTACCCATTTCAATACAAGGATATACCTTTCTAAGTCTCGCTTGCCTAGTCTATGCAGGTATGTCTCTCCACTTATTGTCACTGACATTCCAATCGAATATGGAAAATATTCAGTGCGTGTGCATTCGGGTTTCCCAATAAAACTTTATATTATGGAACATTTCCATATCTTTTCTGATAAAATAACCATATTCCTCTAGCTGATCGAGTGGTCCATAAGCGATTCCCAGGCCCGATATGTGGGGATTGTCTGCGACCTCCAGTTAGCAGCTATTAGGGATTTAGCAGTGTTTAAGGCTAGTTGTATTAACTTCCTACGTATTTTACATTTACAATGTGGGAGTAGGTTTAATAATGCAGTGGTAGGTTGTATATGGTACTCTTTATTTTGATTGCTAATGGATTTAATGTATTCCCCTATTCTTAGCCAAAAGGGCTGTAATTTAGTGCAGGACCACCAGATATGGATCATGGTGCCCCTGCCTCCACAACCCCTCCAGCACGTGTCAGAAGCTGTTGGGTATATGTCTTGATCCTCACTGGAGTGAGATACCACCTCGTCAATATTTTAAAATTGAGCTCTAATGCTTTGGTAGATACCGAAGATGTTCTGGTGTTGTGAACAATATATTTCCACTCTTTTTCCGTTAACTCCCTCTCCAGTTCCCTGTGCCATCTGTCCCTGTAGTTAGGAACGTCTTGTACTTCGTCATGTGATAAGGCCTTCTTGGCCCATGCCAAAGTATGGCTAAGCGGTTGGTCACTGAGACATTGTTGCTCAAACAAAGTGGGTTGTCTAAGCATCTTATCCCTATCTGGTGAAGTGGATAAGAAGTGTTGGAGTTGATAGTACTTCAGCCATCTCGCGAAGACCCCCCCCCCCATTATGTCACTTAGGTCAGTTCTCTGTTTGAGCTTACCGTCAGATAGAAATTTGTATATTGGTGTCATGTATCCTATCTCCCAATCGTGTTGCCCGGTGAGTTTTTGTTCTAACCCTCCATGCAATTCTGCATTGGGTGACACTGGGGACATCGGGGATCTTAGGGATGATATGCTGCCTTTGCTAGCTATGATGTTATCCCAAGTCTCAAACACATGATGGTACAATGGGTATGTCTTAATCCAAGGTGGGCGGCTCTTCTTAGCCACCCAACACAACACTCTGGGAGAGGGGGTCTTCAAGATATGGGAATCTAATGGCACCCAGGCTTTATTTTCCGCATTGCGGTGCCAATCCAGTATTTTTTGTAGACATTTTGCTTTATAATATACGTCTATGTTGGGTAGTCCCAAACCTCCCCCATGGGTGGATCGGTACATCGTTGTTTTGAGAATTCTCGGCCTGATTTTGCCCCAAACATAGTTGTTTAACAGATTCTGGAGTTTGCTACGGTATGAGTTAGATAGAACAATTGGCACCGTTTGAAGCAAATAAAGGATTCTGGGCAATGCTGTCATTTTCACCGCCTGAATGCGTCCCCACCAAGAAATTAATTTCTCGCTCCACCTATTGAATTCTTTGTTTAGTTTTTTTGTATAGGGATTGATAATTCCGTTCAAACAGAATGTTAGGGTTAGGGGATAGGTATATTCCTAGATATTTAATAGCCTTTTTTTGAGGACTAAATGGGCATTTCTCCAATAGATCAGAGTATTCTGCTTTTGGCATATTAATGTTTGGTATCTCCGATTTTTGGTCGTTTATTAAGAAATTAGAATGAGCCCCGAACTCCCTAAACTCACCCAATACTGCCTCAATCGACTCCGTGGGGTTGGTCAGTGTAAACAGTACGTCATCCACGTAAAGTGACAGTTTATAGTTGTCTTGTCCTATTTTAATACCGGAAATTTGCTTATTTTGTCTAATTCTGTGTGCCAATATCTCCATGCTCAACACGAATAAAAGAGGAGATAGGGGGCATCCTTGTCTGGTTCCATTTTGTATAAGAAACGGGTCTGATAATATGTTATTTGCTTTTACCCTGGCCGAGGGGCTCTGATATAGGCTAAATATTTGTTTTATAATAGTTTCCCCGAATCCCAGTTTACATAGTACTGCTTGCAAAAAGTTCCAATCTAAGCGGTCGAACGCTTTTTTCAGCGTCAGCGGAGACAACCACCATTCCAAGTTTGTGAATTTTAGCGTAGTCAATTAATTGTAATGTTCTAATGGTGTTGTCTCTCGCTTCTCTCCCTGGGACAAAACCCGCTTGGTCCAAGTGGACGATCTGGGGTAAGATTTTATTGATTCGCCCTGCCAAAATCTTTGCAAATAGTTTAAGATCCGTGTTGAGCAAGGAAATGGGTCTGTAGCTACTTAGTAAAGTTGCTGGTTTATTTGGTTTAGGCAGCACAGATATGTAGGCCTCCAAGCACTCAGGTGGAAAACAACCCAACTTGTCTACGTGTTGGAATGTCTTTAACAGGTGAGGGGCTATAGAGGTTTTGTACATTTTATAATAGTCATTTGAATAACCGTCTGGGCCTGGGCTTTTATTGTTAGGGAGTGTCTCAATAGCATTCAGAATCTCCTTCAAAGTGAAGGGAGAGTCCAGGGCATCCGCCTCTTGAGTGGAGATTTTAGGAGTATCAACTGTGTCTAAGTATT
This sequence comes from Bombina bombina, assembly GCF_027579735.1. Taxonomy (NCBI): domain Eukaryota; kingdom Metazoa; phylum Chordata; class Amphibia; order Anura; family Bombinatoridae; genus Bombina; species Bombina bombina. The sequence continues at coordinate 9,121 of NW_026510869.1, read as the reverse complement.
GGCTGAGTGCGTTCGAGTTTCCCGTATCGTATTGTTTTGTGATATTATATAGTTTAGTATAATAATCTCCAAACACATTTGCTATTTTTTTGGGCTCAGTTTCGGTCTGTCCTTTATCATTATCTATTTTAAAAATGTGGGCCTGATAAGTTTTTTTTGCTAGACTTTTTGCTAACCACGTGCCAGCTTTGTTGCTATTATGAAAGTACATTTTTTTTAAGATGAAACACTTTTTTATTTGCATTTTGTTGCAATAGCTGTCGAAAAGCTTCCCTAGCTTTATTTACTAACTGTGTGAGGTCGTTTCTCATAGGGTTAAGTTTATGTTGCTGTTCTGCTTGCTTTAGGTCGGAGAGTAATTTGTTATATTGCGTAGAGTTGCTTTTTGCTTAATTAGTTCCCCTCTAATAGTCGCCTTATGGGCCAACCAGTTATTAATCCCATTCGTGTCTGCCGTTGTATTGTGTTGGAAGAATTCTTTTATCTGTTCACCTATATGTTTTTTGATGGATGGGTTGTGCAATATAGTGGAGTCTAGACGCCACGGAATTTGGCTTTGGGGCATTGAGGGCCAGTTAAGTTCCAGAGTGATGGAAGCATGATCCGACCACGAGATCGGCAGGATTTCTGTGTCTGTGGCTAATGCTATATTATTATGATCCATCAGCCAGTAATCTATTCTGGAGTATGAGTGGCCTGGGGGCGAATAAAAGGTATAGCTTCGTGATCTGGGATGATTCAACCTCCATACATCCATTAGTAATAATGTATCTATTTTTTGGGTGATTCGTATTCTGTGTTTTTGTGCTATTTGACTCCTCCCTGTGGAGCAGTCCATGTGAGGATTCAAAGTGATGTTCAAATCTCCACCTACCATTACCACCCCCTTCTGAACCTCTCCCAATTTGGTTAGAGCTCTGTTATAGAAATGTTGTTGGCCTATGTTTGGTGCATATATGTTCATTAACGTAAGCTGGGTATTATATAATGTTCCTACTAGTATCAGAAACCTGCCATCCTCGTCTGCGTGTTTATCTAGGACTTGGAATGAGATTTCCCTACTGATCAAAATGCCCACCCCATTCTTTTTTTTAACACTAGAGCTAAAGAATTGTTGAGTGTAGATTTTTGAGTATAAGGGTGGTTCGTTGTTCTTGGGGAAATGCGTTTCCTGTAGGAACACAATCGATCCCTGTAACTTTTTAAACCAGGCCAGGGCTATGGACCTTTTATTAGGAGAGTTCAAACCCTTACAATTTTGTGATATCAATTTTATATCATGGGGCATAGACTAGATAACTGTTCTGTATTTGCGTATTCTTAAACTTTACCTTAATCGAATGGGCATTGCCATACTTCATGTTATGTAGCAGAGACCAACAATATACAAAAATCAATACAAACCTGTTAACAAAATAACACAATAACCACATTTTAACCATACATATGATCACTGATTTCAAACTCTCCATTGAGAGGTAACAAAAAGATAGGGGAATCCAAAGACCTGATTCGGTCTAGACACAGTTACGGTTTCAGAGCGTAAAGTAAGTGCACATTTTTTCTACAAGATTTTTATTTATCTATTTTTTTTTCCTTTTTTTTTTTTTTTTTTTAAATTATTATTATTTATTTATTTATTTATTTATTTATATATATATATATATATATATATATATATATATATATATATATATATATTTCCCTTTCAACTGGGCTTGAATGTCTCTAATATACAATAATAAAGACAAAGTCTTTTAGAGTCATTGGTGGATGGGCCTTATAAGGGGTTGCAAATTCTTTCCGTAGTCTTATACAGTGGGGCCCAATATTGACTCCTGGGAAAGGGCTTTAAAATATGGAAGCAAGGGGGGGGCGTGTCCGGATGGCAATCATGGCGGGAGGAAAAAACAGAAGCTCCTAATGCCTGGAGGGATAATTCACTGACTATCTGCACTATAGCGGCAAATTCGCTTTTTGAACAATGCTATACTGATTCTAGAAGCGCTGCTGCATCTGCTGATACCACCATCATAGAAATCACTTGAGCTGAAGCTAACCCAGCAAGCTAGAAAAGTGAAGGGCCGGCCTAGTAATATAGGCCTGAATATTCCCTCCTGGTTCGAGCTGGCTCTATCAACCACTTTTATAAAATGGAGGAGAACCTTGAGATCTGGCACTTATTGCTTTTTAATATTGCTCAAAAAAAAAAGATGGACATGCAATTTAGCGACCTCTCTGAGGCATTGAAGGGTAGCTCCCAGATGATAGAAGCCAGACAACCCGTTAACTTGAGATTGGTTACTGATCTACCACATACTGAGCAATTAGAGCCATCGCAATATGCATCACTTCACAAAGACAGGTCGGGAGCGTGCCCGGATGTCCCTGCAGGGACTAAGAATATCGATAAGAAGCCATTTTTAAGGTCATGCCTTCCAGGCAAAGCTGAGAGGACAACCGCGGTACTCACCCTGGGCTGTGAAGAAGAAAAGCGCATCGCTGGACGGAGCACAGCATTACCACAATTCAGCTCATCTCTGCACCCGGTTAGAGAGACCCTTCTATCTTTGTTTTTTCTCCGGGGAGCTGTGGCTGCTTACCGCAACTGGGTCCTAGATTCCCTTCATCTTTCCTTGCTCTTTGACATGAAGCGGGTAGTTTTCTCCACAATCCTAGCAGGAGTTGCAGTTTGCTCCTCAAATCGAAAGCTCCGCTCAGCTCTATTCCACTTGCAGGACATTCAGCATGAAGCTCCATGTGGACTTAGATCCGGAATTGGCTGACTATATTGTTACCGGAGTCTAGTAAACCCCAGTATGTTCAAGTAGTTTTCTCAAGGGTTTATTTAGAATTTGGGCAGTTTATAGGTTTGTTATTAATTAAGTTTGCCCTATGGTTTTCTATGTGCTATGTTTATTTTTCTCACGTTCAGTATATATATTATCCCACCACCTCAGTGCACCCCTTCAAGGCCCCAGACTAGCCTACCTCACAACTTCAATATATTAAGCTTTAGCAGTTTTGTTTAGCCCTATTCAGGTCCCTCAAAGTTTCAGCGCTCAGACCATTCCCCCACTGAGAACTTTCACTACAACTGGAGCGTTAAAAGGCCATTAACTGGTCGTCCTGAACAGCATTGCACTGCGACTACTTGGCGTTGGATTGTTTTCCCTGATATTGATATGCAAGCTCTCATAACTGTTAGGAACATTATTGTGACTCCTTGTCTCTTAATACCACCTCAGTCTCTTAGGGCAATTCTGTAATACAGTGACATAGAGGGCTGGGACTATTAAAGAACAGGGCAAGGCTTGTGTGTATATATGTCTAAGTAATTATTGAATGGCAGCTAGTTGGTCGTACCCTATTCCCCTCACTCTCCCTTCTAGTATATCAGACGCCCAAATAGGGCAAAAGAATTGTAATTATATTACCCCCCCAATTTTTTATTTATATCATTGATATGCCCTACCACTGCTTCCTAATGTTGCATACATTTACTTTGGGACTTAGGTCCCCTTTGTAATACGGTAGATACATAACAAAAAGAAGGGTGCTAATGTTTGTAACCAGCGCACAGATCTACTCTCAGAATTTAACTGAATATTGGTTTGTATATTTAATATTATAATTCACCTACGTTTATTATATATTTGAAGCAAAATGTCTACATGTCCCTAACCTCTATTTTCCCATACTTTTGAGCTGTATTCACATCTTTAGATTCCAGGTCCCTATATATAGGTTAAGCTAATCCTAGTAGTTTTAATAATAACCTATCATTACCACATCCTTTTCCTTATATATTGCATTCTTATGACCTCATTTACACACTAGGCTCTCTATATATGCCCGCACATACCTAAAGTCTCTCTATCCCTGTAATTATAGTCTGTTTGTTTTCCTTCCCTCCATATATCTCTTTCCTCCCTCCCAGATAGCATGTATCCTATATTGAAATTTGCTAACAATACTCCAGCCTCATTCTCCACTCAATTCATTTGGACTCTACCTGTCCCAAATCTAAACATCTCTGTATCATAGTACCTTTCATACCTATAGACCATTTGTCACACAGTTACATTAATATAGGTCTAACGAGCAGGCCCTTCCGCAACTATGACATTCGCATTTCATTATGGAAAATTTTACCTTTAAGCCTAAATACCCATTGGCTTTTACATTCTTCTCCATCTTAGTATATATACCTCAGGCAATAACTTAGAGCCTTACACACAACAGATGCTTACACTTAGAACACCAGAGATCTGTTTTTTTTTTTGTTTTTTTGTTTCTCATGCTTCAGATACCTTTTTCACCTTACCAATTGAGTTATGATGAGTCCAATGGAGATCCTACCATACCATATTCGTCCAACAACAATGTGTCTCTCAAACACCCGGACACGTCCCCTTCCTCTCCCCCTTTTAACCAGAGCGGCTCTTGCCCGCTTAATCCCCATCCCCCCAAAACAAAACCACGATACTAGCCCCCATTTTACCCCAATTCACTCTGAATAACAAAATAATTCTAAAACCTCCACAGTAACTTGGGGGCCATTCTTACCTCTGTGAAGTCTAAGGTTATAAAATGAGGTCTCTTTCTTATATATATGTCCCAGATAGCTACCTTTTCCATACGCATGTATCTCCCATGTTCTTTTAATCCTATATAGCGTACCCCTTACAATCCACACCTCACAAATACTCTTATAAGCTTTACCAGATAGTATTATCTTATGGCTGACCCTATTAGTTTGCTATTTGGTACTGGTTATGTTTTCATTTACATGTACTATGTATACCTTTGGTTTGAAAATAGAGATTATATCTGTAACACTGGTACTTTAGCGTTTTAGATCTAGCTTATTCTCCATACTAAAAATGTAATGATGTTCCTCCTATGCAGGATTTGTATCTGGACATATGTATTGTTTCTTTGTTATTGTTCCTTACCTCAATAAAAAAAAAATATTTAAAAAAAAATATGGAAGCAAGAGAAACATGAAACATTATTACCTGTGTGTAGATTTTCTTCTCAAGAACAAGGATAGTCCAGGAGCTATCTGCAAGGCATATGAAATATTCCTTAGTCAACTCGCTTCCTGAGAGGTCTGTTTCAGCCAGTGTCAGATTCTTGAGCTTTTGATGAACCACTTGGGGTAGGAGCTCTTGTTCTTTTCCGTTGGACTGTTTGCCATCTTGGCCTTTGCTGTAATGGATTAGGACCTTCTGGAAATGTTGTCTCGTGGAGAGATGGCAAGGAGGGTGGTGGTATCCCAAGTTGAGTGCAAAAAGTTTCCAGATCTTCTGGGGATTTATAAGTGTATATTCGGTTATCTTTCAGCACCTTAACGCTAAAAGGAAACCCCCACCTGTAGGGAATGCCATTATCCTGTAGGTGTTGTGTCAGAAATCTTGTCTCTTTTCTGTTTTGGAGCGTGAGTGGGCTGAGGTCAGAGAAGATTTGTAATTGCTGTCCTTGGTAGGTTATTGATTGTTGTTGTCGCGCAGCTTTCATAATTCTTTCTTTATCCAGGTATTTATGGAATTTTAGGATTACGTCCCTTGGGGGGTCTTTATCTTTAGGTTGTGGCCGCAAAGCCCTATGGGCTCTGTCTAATGGCAAGTCGGTATATTCTGGATCTTTAAGTATGGTTTTGAACAAATCCTGGAGGGAGGAGAGCAGATTTTCAGGAGCAATTCTTTCCGGTAGACCTCTAATCCTTATGTTCTGCCTCCTTCCCCTATTGTCCAAATCTTCCAATTTTTCCTGAAGGAAGGATATTTGAGATTCTTGGGCGGATAACTTTCTATTTATTAAGTCCATATCTGTGGTCTGTGTCTTTGACTGTTCCTCTAAATATTCCACTCTATTGCCTAATTCATTGACCTCCTTCCTTAGCTCTGCTAACCCATCTTTGATCATACGGCCTACTTGCTGTATAAACGAGGTAAAGTCTCCCTTTGTGGGGAGATCTCTCAGATCCGCTCTTGTGAGTGGTGTGTCCAATGTCGTTTGCTGTTGATTTTCCGCCTCCTCAGGTGCCTGGCATGAGTCCTCATCTGCCATTGCTGAGGCCTGTGTTGTTTTAAAAAATAGGTTCATCTTATTGGGGTTAGTTTTGAAAGTTCTTGTCATTTTTAGGCGCTCTCTTTGATGCCATGCTTATGGGTGTAAGGAGTATATAGGTTATATTCTGACCTGGAACCAATAATCTGTAATTCACAAATACAGCTTCTAAAGTGGGTGCCTATTAAAATTAATCTGCCTTGTATTACTCTTATTTCTTCTCTGTTTTTACTACTCTTTCCTTTTTTGTTTTGCTGTAGAATTAGTGTATTCACTCACAAGCCCTCCTTATTGCTGCTGAAAGTGCCCCAAGCAAGTGAAGACAGACAAAATATGAGGATAAGTGCCAACACACGCACCTCTTTTAAACTGTGCCTGCAGCTCTAGAAAGAGCGTTGCTAAACTGTTTGAGTCAGGGGGGATTCTGCAAATCAGGAAACTATATGTGAGGGCTAGGTCTCCATATCCCGTGGCCCACCAGCAGGTCTCTGGGCCAAAGTAACAATGTGAGTGGGTCTATTGACAGATCTGCAGCCGTTGCAGCGAGGCTGTCTCATACAATCTGTTATTTATTCACCGCCGCAAGGCACCGGTCCCCAGCATGAGCGCACCACAGACAGGAGCGAACTGTGGACCCTGCGCTGCACACCGCTGCTATGTGAGTATGACCCCTCGCCTGTTCATTTTAGTCAGTGCGGTATGGCGCTCACCCTGTGTATATGTGGAGGTTATGGAGGCCGCCTCTCTTGGATCCTTCTCCTCACTCGCTCCTCTCTAATGTTCGCACCCCTCACGGGTGGCCGGGAAACTGCTTCTGCTGTGATAGTGAGTCCGGCTCGATATCGTAATAGGCAGCGTTTCACATGTCCCCTGCCTCCCGTGCAGGATTGAAGTTAAGCCCAATATGGCGGATTTGGCGCCTCTTGCAAAGTGTTTCAAACAGTGCTGCAGTGGTCTCGCACTTTTCCTTCTGCCCAATTTGTGCACCTAAATTCTGTGTATCTATATGCCAGCTCTTGTGCAACTAAAGCATAGAGGTATTTCGGATTATTCCCTAACTGTGTCTATTATCTTGCAGAGCTTTACATTTATGCGGCCATTTCAGTCCATGGCCGGCTCCGCCCCCCTGTATGTTTTTTTTAAAGGCAAAAGAGCTGTTTTCTTTGGGGCATGCCCCGCAAAAGGCCCTTTTAAGGGCTGGTAAGGTAATAGAGCTGTTAACTTTTTATTTTAGAATAGGGTAAGGCATTTTTTTTATTTTGGGGGGCTTTGTTATTTTTTTAGGGGGGCTTAGAGTAGGTGTAATTAGTTTAAAATTCTTGTATTCTTTTTTTGTAATTTAGTGTTTTTTTTTTTTTGTAATTTAGTTTAGTTGATTTAATTGTAGGTAATTGTAGGTAGTTTAGTTAATTTATTTATTGATAGTGTAGTGTTAGGTTTAATTGTAACTTAGGTTAGGATTTATTTTACAGGTAATTTTGTAATTATTTTAACTAGGTAGCTATTAAATAGTTCTTAACTATTTAATAGCTATTGTACCTAGTAAAAATAAATACAAAGTTGCCTCTAAAATAAATATAAATCCTAAAATAGCTACAATATAATTATTCGTTATATTGTAGCTATATTAGGGTTTATTTTACAGGTAAGTATTTAGCTTTAAATAGGAATAATTTATTTAATATAAGTTAATTTATTTTGTTAGATAAAAATTATATTTAATTTAGGGGGGTGTTAGTATTAGGGTTAGACTTAGCTTTAGGGGTTAATACATTTATTAGAGTAGCGGCGAGGTCCGGTCGGCAGATTAGGGGTTAATACTTGAAGTTAGGTATCGGCGATGTTAGGGAGGGCAGATTAGGGGTTAATGCTATTTATTATAGGGTTTTTGAGGCGGGAGTGCGGCGGTTTAGGGGTTAATACATTTATTATAGTGGCGGCGAGATCCGTCGGCAGATTAGGGGTTAATAAGTGTAGGTAAGGTAGCGGCGACATTGGGGGGACAGATTAGGGGTTAATAATTATAATGTAAATGTCGGCGACATTGGGGGCAGCAGATTAGGGGTTCATAGGGATAGCGTAGGTTGCGGCGGTGTCCGGAGCGGCAGATTAGGGGTTAATAATATAATGCAGGGGTCTGCGATAGCGGGGGCGGCAGATTAGGGGTTAATAATTGTAAGGTTAGGGGTGTTTAGACTCAGGGTACATGTTAGGGTGTTAGGTGCAGACTTAGAAAGTGTTTCCCCATAGGAAACAATGGGGCTACATTAGGAGCTGAACTCTGCTTTTTTACAGGTGTTAGGTTTTTTTTCAGCTCAAACTGCCCCATTGTTTCCTATGGGGAAATCGTGCATGAGCACGTTTTTCAAGCTGGCCGCTTCCGTAAGCAACGCTGGTATTTAGAGTTGAAGTGGCGGTAAATTATGCTCTACGCTCCCTTTTTGGAGCCTAACGCAGCCCTTCAGAGAAATACTAGCATTGTTTAAAAGGTGCGGGGGGAAAAAAACACGCGTAGCTAACGCACCCCTTTGGCCGCAAAACTCTAAATCTAGCCGTATGTAATTACAGACCAAATGGGTCTAGCTCTGGTGGAGGAGTCTACCATACTGCCGACTACATGGTCTGACCACACACCAGTGCAATGCATGATTAAATGGCCAAACATGCCTATTAAACCATTCTTGTGGAGGTTAGACGAACACATGCTGGACAACCCGTTGATAGATGCTGAGATTGACATTGTCATAGGACATTATTTTTAGGAAAACACAAGCAGAGACCTTCAGTACTCTGGGAAGCACATAAATGTGTAGTGAGGGGGGAGATGATAAGATATAAAGCCAGAGAGAACAAAAATAATAGGCAATTTGTAAATTCTATCACATCACAAATTAGATACTGGGAGATGGAACTTAAAAAACAACCCGACTCTGCAGCTGTGTTAGGCAACTTGACAACAGCCAAAACAGAACTTAACACTCATATGATAACAGAATACCAAAGGAAAGCAAACAGATTACAGCAAAAGTATTTTGATGTCAATAAT
>NW_026510868.1:0-39634 GCF_027579735.1 Bombina bombina | reverse complement strand
CCCCTATACAGTCCCAGGTATCTGCTTTGCTGAGACCCAACCAAGCCCAGAGGGGAATACGATACCAAATGATGCCTTCTATAAGCTTTTTCAGTGGTTCTTAGCTCCTCACACATGCATCTGCATGCCATGCTTTCCAAAAACAACTGCGCATTAGAGGCGCGAAAATGAGGCTCTGTCTATGACTAGAAAAGGCCCCCAGTGAAAAAGGTGTCCAATACAGTGCCTGCCGTTTTTATTAAAATAATCCCCAAGATTTACCAGTTTTTTAAGCCCTAATGAAGCCCTTTATTCTTTTACTTAAACTAAGAAAATGGCTTACCGGTTCCCATAGGGAAAATGACAGCTTCCAGCATTACCGAGTCTTGTTAGAAATGTGTCATACCGCAAGCAGCAAAAGTCTGCTCACTGCTTCCCCCAACTGAAGTTAATTCCTCTCAACAGTCCTGTGTGGAAACAGCCATCGATTTTAGTAACGGTTGCTAAAATCATTTTCCTCTTACAAACAGAAATCTTCATCTCTTTCCTGTTTCAGAGTAAATAGTACATACCAGCACTATTTTAAAATAACAAACTCTTGATTGAAGAATAAAAACTACATTTAAACACCAAAAAACTCTAAGCCATCTCCGTGGAGATGTTGCCTGTACAACGGCAAAGAGAATGACTGGGGAAGGCGGAGCCTAGGAGGGATCATGTGACCAGCTTTGCTGGGCTCTTTGCCATTTCCTGTTGGGGAAGAGAATATCCCACAAGTAAGGATGACGCCGTGGACCGGACACACCTATGTTGGAGAAATCAATATAATTATAAACAGAACCATTATTTAAAACAGAATTTATGTTTACCTGATAAATTACTTTCTCCAACGGTGTGTCCGGTCCACGGCGTCATCCTTACTTGTGGGATATTCTCTTCCCCAACAGGAAATGGCAAAGAGCCCAGCAAAGCTGGTCACATGATCCCTCCTAGGCTCCGCCTTCCCCAGTCATTCGACCGACGTAAAGGAGGAATATTTGCATAGGAGAAACCATATGATACCGTGGTGACTGTAGTTAAAGAAAATAAATTATCAGACCTGATTAAAAAACCAGGGCGGGCCGTGGACCGGACACACCGTTGGAGAAAGTAATTTATCAGGTAAACATAAATTCTGTTTTCTCCAACATAGGTGTGTCCGGTCCACGGCGTCATCCTTACTTGTGGGAACCAATACCAAAGCTTTAGGACACGGATGAAGGGAGGGAGCAAATCAGGTCACCTAGATGGAAGGCACCACGGCTTGCAAAACCTTTCTCCCAAAAATAGCCTCAGAAGAAGCAAAAGTATCAAACTTGTAAAATTTAGTAAAAGTGTGCAGTGAAGACCAAGTCGCTGCCTTACATATCTGATCAACAGAAGCCTCGTTCTTGAAGGCCCATGTGGAAGCCACAGCCCTAGTGGAATGAGCTGTGATTCTTTCAGGAGGCTGCCGTCCGGCAGTCTCATAAGCCAATCTGATGATGCTTTTAATCCAAAAAGAGAGAGAGGTAGAAGTTGCTTTTTGACCTCTCCTTTTACCAGAATAAACAACAAACAAGGAAGATGTTTGTCTAAAATCCTTTGTAGCATCTAAATAGAATTTTAGAGCACGAACAACATCCAAATTGTGCAACAAACGTTCCTTCTTTGAAACTGGATTCGGACACAAAGAAGGCACGACTATCTCCTGGTTAATGTTTTTGTTAGAAACAACTTTTGGAAGAAAACCAGGTTTAGTACGTAAAACCACCTTATCTGCATGGAACACCAGATAAGGAGGAGAACACTGCAGAGCAGATAATTCTGAAACTCTTCTAGCAGAAGAAATTGCAACCAAAAACAAAACTTTCCAAGATAATAACTTAATATCAACGGAATGTAAGGGTTCAAACGGAACCCCCTGAAGAACTGAAAGAACTAAATTGAGACTCCAAGGAGGAGTCAAAGGTTTGTAAACAGGCCTGATTCTAACCAGAGCCTGAACAAAGGCTTGAACATCTGGCACAGCTGCCAGCTTTCTGTGAAGTAACACAGACAAGGCAGAAATCTGTCCCTTCAAGGAACTAGCAGATAATCCTTTCTCCAAACCTTCTTGAAGAAAGGATAGAATCTTAGGAATTTTTACCTTGTCCCAAGGGAATCCTTTAGATTCACACCAACAGATATATTTTTTCCATATTTTGTGGTAAATTTTTCTAGTTACAGGCTTTCTGGCCTGAACAAGAGTATCAATGACAGAATCTGAGAACCCTCGCTTTGATAAGATCAAGCGTTCAATCTCCAAGCAGTCAGTTGGAGTGAGACCAGATTCGGATGTTCGAACGGACCTTGAACAAGAAGGTCTCGTCTCAAAGGTAGCTTCCATGGTGGAGCCGATGACATATTCACCAGGTCTGCATACCAAGTCCTGCGTGGCCACGCAGGAGCTATCAAGATCACTGATGCTCTCTCCTGATTGATCCTGGCTACCAGCCTGGGGATGAGAGGAAACGGCGGGAAAACATAAGCTAGTTTGAAGGTCCAAGGTGCTACTAGTGCATCTACTAGAGTCGCCTTGGGATCCCTGGATCTGGACCCGTAGCAAGGAACCTTGAAGTTCTGACGAGAGGCCATCAGATCCATGTCTGGAATGCCCCACAATTGAGTAATTTGGGCAAAGATTTCCGGATGGAGTTCCCACTCCCCCGGATGAAATGTCTGACGACTCAGAAAATCCGCTTCCCAATTTTCCACTCCTGGGATGTGGATTGCAGACAAGTGGCAGGAGTGAGTCTCCGCCCATTGAATGATTTTGGTCACTTCTTCCATCGCCAGGGAACTCCTTGTTCCCCCCTGATGGTTGATGTACGCAACAGTCGTCATGTTGTCTGATTGAAACCGTATGAACTTGGCCTTTGCTAGCTGAGGCCAAGCCTTGAGAGCATTGAGTATCGCTCTCAGTTCCAGAATATTTATCGGTAGAAGAGATTCTTCCCGAGACCAAAGACCCTGAGCTTTCAGGGGTCCCCAGACCGCGCCCCAGCCCACCAGACTGGCGTCGGTCGTGACAATGACCCACTCTGGTCTGCGGAAGCTCATCCCCTGTGACAGGTTGTCCAGGGACAGCCACCAACGGAGTGAATCTCTGGTCCTCTGATTTACTTGTATCGTCGGAGACAAGTCTGTATAGTCCCCATTCCACTGACTGAGCATGCACAGTTGTAATGGTCTTAGATGAATGCGCGCAAAAGGAACTATGTCCATTGCCGCTACCATCAAACCTATTACTTCCATGCACTGCGCTATGGAAGGAAGAGGAACAGAATGAAGTATTTGACAAGAGTTTAGAAGTTTTGATTTTCTGGCCTCTGTCAGAAAAATCCTCATTTCTAAGGAGTCTATTATTGTTCCCAAGAAGGGAACCCTTGTTGACGGAGATAGAGAACTTTTTTCTACGTTCACTTTCCACCCGTGAGATCTGAGAAAGGCCAGGACAATGTCCGTGTGAGCCTTTGCTTGAGGAAGGGACGACGCTTGAATCAGAATGTCGTCCAAGTAAGGTACTACTGCAATGCCCCTTGGTCTTAGCACCGCTAGAAGGGACCCTAGTACCTTTGTGAAAATCCTTGGAGCAGTGGCTAATCCGAACGGAAGTGCCACAAACTGGTAATGCTTGTCCAGGAATGCGAACCTTAGGAACCGATGATGTTCCTTGTGGATAGGAATATGTAGATACGCATCCTTTAAATCCACCGTGGTCATGAATTGACCTTCCTGGATGGAAGGAAGAATTGTTCGAATGGTTTCCATTTTGAACGATGGAGCCTTGAGAAACTTGTTTAGGATCTTGAGATCTAAGATTGGTCTGAATGTTCCCTCTTTTTTTGGGAACTACGAACAGATTGGAGTAGAACCCCATCCCTTGTTCTCCTAATGGAACAGGATGAATCACTCCCATTTTTAACAGGTCTTCTACACAATGTAAGAATGCCTGTTTTTTTATGTGGTCTGAAAACAATTGAGACCTGTGGAACCTCCCCCTTGGGGGAAGCCCCTTGAATTCCAGAAGATAACCTTGGGAGACTATTTCTAGCGCCCAAGGATCCAGAACATCTCTTGCCCAAGCCTGAGCGAAGAAAGAGAGTCTGCCCCCCACCAGATCCGGTCCCGGATCGGGGGCCAACATCTCATGCTGTCTTGGTAGCAGTGGCAGGTTTCTTGGCCTGCTTTCCTTTGTTCCAGCCTTGCATTGGTCTCCAGGCTGGCTTGGCTTGAGAAGTATTACCCTCTTGCTTAGAGGACGTAGCACTTGGGGCTGGTCCGTTTCTGCGAAATGGACGAAAATTAGGTTTATTTTTGGCCTTGAAAGACCTATCCTGAGGAAGGGCGTGGCCCTTGCCCCCAGTGATATCAGAGATAATCTCTTTCAAGTCAGGGCCAAACAGCGTTTTCCCCTTGAAAGGAATGTTAAGCAATTTGTTCTTGGAAGACGCATCCGCTGACCAAGATTTTAACCAAATTGCTCTGCGCGCCACAATAGCAAAACCAGAATTTTTCGCCGCTAACCTAGCCAATTGCAAAGTGGCGTCTAGGGTGAAAGAATTAGCCAATTTGAGAGCACGAATTCTGTCCATAATCTCCTCATAAGAAGAAGAATTATTATTGAGCGCCTTTTCTAGCTCATCGAACCAGAAACACGCGGCTGTAGTGACAGGAACAATGCATGAAATTGGTTGTAGAAGGTAACCTTGCTGAACAAACATCTTTTTAAGCAAACCTTCTAATTTTTTATCCATAGGATCTTTGAAAGCACAACTATCATCTATGGGTATAGTGGTGCGTTTGTTTAGAGTAGAAACCGCCCCCTCGACCTTGGGGACTGTCTGCCATAAGTCCTTTCTGGGGTCGACCATAGGAAACAATTTTTTAAATATGGGGGGAGGGACGAAAGTTATACCGGGCCTTTCCCATTCCTTATTTACAATGTCCGCCACCCGCTTGGGTATAGGAAAAGCTTCGGGGGGCCCCGGGACCTCTAGGAACTTGTCCATTTTACATAGTTTCTCTGGAATGACCAAATTCTCACAATCATCCAGAGTGGATAACACCTCCTTAAGCAGAGCGCGGAGATGTTCCAATTTAAATTTAAATGTAATCACATCAGGTTCAGCTTGTTGAGAAATTTTCCCTGAATCTGAAATTTCTCCCTCAGACAAAACCTCCCTGGCCCCCTCAGACTGGTGTAGGGGCCCTTCAGAACCAATATCATCAGCGTCCTCATGCTCTTCAGTATTTTCTAAAACAGAGCAGTCGCGCTTTCGCTGATAAGTGGGCATTTTGGCTAAAATGTTTTTGATAGAATTATCCATTACAGCCGTTAATTGTTGCATAGTAAGGAGTATTGGCGCGCTAGATGTACTAGGGGCCTCCTGTGTGGGCAAGACTGGTGTAGACGAAGGAGGGGATGATGCAGTACCATGCTTACTCCCCTCACTTGAGGAATCATCTTGGGCATCATTTTCTCTAAATTTTGTGTCACATAAATCACATCTATTTAAATGAGAAGGAACCTTGGCTTCCCCACATTCAAAACACAGTCTATCTGGTAGTTCAGACATGTTAAACAGGCAAAAACTTGATAACAAAGTACAAAAAACGTTTTAAAATAAACCGTTACTGTCACTTTAAATTTTAAACTGAACACACTTTATTACTGCAATTGCGAAAAAGTATGAAGGAATTGTTCAAAATTCACCAAAATTTCACCACAGTGTCTTAAAGCCTTAAAAGTATTGCACACCAAATTTGGAAGCTTTAACCCTTAAAATAACGGAACCGGAGCCGTTTTTATATTTAACCCCTTTACAGTCCCTGGTATCTGCTTTGCTGAGACCCAACCAAGCCCAAAGGGGAATACGATACCAAATGACGCCTTCAGAAAGTCTTTTCTATGTATCAGAGCTCCTCACACATGCATCTGCATGTCATGCTTCTCAAAAACAAGTGCGCAATACAGGCGCGAAAATGAGACTCTGCCTATGATTAGGGAAAGCCCCTAGAGAATAAGGTGTCCAATATAGTGCCTGCCGGTTATTTTACATAATTCCCAAGATTAAAATAATTCCTCAAGGCTATGGAGTATAAAATATGTTTATATATAAATCGATTTAGCCCAGAAAATGTCTACAGTCTTAAAAAGCCCTTGTGAAGCCCTTTTTTTCTTTCTGTAATAAAAATGGCTTACCGGATCCCATAGGGAAAATGACAGCTTCCAGCATTACATCGTCTTGTTAGAATGTGTCATACCTCAAGCAGCAAAAGTCTGCTCACTGTTCCCCCAACTGAAGTTAATTCCTCTCAACAGTCCTGTGTGGAAACAGCCATCGATTTTAGTAACGGTTGCTAAAATCATTTTCCTCTTACAAACAGAAATCTTCATCTCTTTTCTGTTTCAGAGTAAATAGTACATACCAGCACTATTTTAAAATAACAAACTCTTGATTGAATAATAAAAACTACAGTTAAACACTAAAAAACTCTAAGCCATCTCCGTGGAGATGTTGCCTGTACAACGGCAAAGAGAATGACTGGGGAAGGCGGAGCCTAGGAGGGATCATGTGACCAGCTTTGCTGGGCTCTTTGCCATTTCCTGTTGGGGAAGAGAATATCCCACAAGTAAGGATGACGCCGTGGACCGGACACACCTATGTTGGAGAAATTAGAATTGATATTCTATTTTAATTAATTTGACAACATCATTCTGGTTGTGATTTTTTCAACTAATAACTCTAACTCATACTGTAACCATCTCATGTTTTATTTTATATTTGTTGACTAATACATCACAATTTTCAGCATTTATCTAGCGCTATTTTCTATTCCTTCTCTCACACGCTGTCCAGTCTTTGTCTGTGGTACTTGCCACCTCAGGAGAATCAGTAGCTCTTTTAATGCCAAGAGTCAGCGCTTTAAAATACATTGTTTAAAATATATATATATATATATATATATATATATATATATATATATATATATATATATATATATATATATATATATATATATATATATATATATATATATATATTTTTTTTTTTTTTTTTTTTCAAGCATTTCATACAAGAGGTCAGCTTGCTGTACCGTGTGAGGTCTGGGTGTCTTGCTTCTATATGTGCGCACACCTGTTGGGACTGCATAAAACAAAGTTTATTAGGTCCAACAGAGTTTTTCACTCAAAGCAAGAAGTTGGCTACAAGGATATATATGTAGCCACATGTGACAATGTTGCCACAGCTGTATTGCAATTCTGCTGCATTTGAAATGCTACTGCTACAGACAAGTTCATGTAGTGACGCATTAGAAGTAAGCTCTGGAAAATCTTTAAAGTGTGTATTTGAATGACTACTTGCCTCACAAGCTAGCAAAACAATGTGTGAGTGTGTGTGTGTGATATGTGTGTGTGTGATATGTGTGTATGATATGTGTGTTATGTGTGTGTGTGTATGTATATATATATATATATATATATATATATATATATATATATATATATATATATATATATATATATACACACACACATACACATATATATACAAAAATCTAGAAGAACAAGCGCACAGATACACTATTCATAGTGCAAATCAATTTAATATTAAAAAGGCATATAGCAAATATTAAACATTTATGAGTGAATCCTACTCACAAGGGGAACCCCAATCATATGAGGTAAGTAATGTCTGTCGGATCCTTAAAGTGTCCCCACTTATTAAAGGCAACAGTCAAAGTTATGTCTCCACTTAGTAATGGCTAGCAAGTCCCAAAAAGTGAGAGAATCTCCTTGTAGCAAAAAGTCCTCAGTATTGTTCAGAGGTAGCGGTCGATGTTGTTAAAAATATCCAGTCTATCTTACCGCTCCTGTAGTCTGTTAATCGGACCAAGGCAGCAGCAGGATCACGGTCCCTCCTTGGAAGTATAAGGAGCACGCAAACTTTCAAAGCGTTTTCCACTCCACAAATCTCAGTGCTTTGATTTGTGGAGTGGAAAACTTTAAAAGTTTGCGTGCTCCTTATACTTCCAAGGAGGGACAGTGATCCTGCTGCTGCCTTGGTCCGATTAACAGATTACAGGAGCGGTAAGATAGACTGGATATTTTTAACAACATCGACCGCTACCTCTGAACAATACTGAGGACTTTTTGCTACAAGGAGATTCTCTCACTTTTTGGGACTTGCTAGCCATTACTAAGTGGAGACATAACTTTGACTGTTGCCTTTAATAAGTGGGGACACTTTAAGGATCCGACAGACATTACTTACCTCATATGATTGGGGTTCCCCTTGTGAGTAGGATTCACTCCTAAATGTTTAATATTTGCTATATGCCTTTTTAATATTAAATTGATTTGCACTATGAATAGTGTATCTGTGCGCTTGTTCTTCTAGATTTTTGCAGCTGTACTTTCATCACTCAAATTGAACCTTGAGTGGTATTTCAACGAGCAGCACGGATTCACCCAGCAGTTTGAAATTTCATTACACCTTATCCTTAGGAGGACATTGTTGTTTTCCTTCTCTTTCACTTCCAATCCAGGGATATTGCAGAGTGTGATAAGTATACTTTTGATATTACCTTATTCCATTGTATGTATTAAACTGCTTTATTTCTGCTATATTGTTATTATATGATCTAATATCACAATCAATTTAAATTTCATTACAAGTGTGCGCAGCCTAAGCTCCCAGTAGTGATACTCATTCTTTTGAGTTCTCTCCTGTGATCTTATAATATATATATACTGCCCCTTTAATACAAATAAAGAAGGTAATAAGACATCATTAACAATTACTAGAATGCTCTTCCTTGAAACCAAGTGTTCCCAGTTTCTGTTTGCATCTGCATTATAAGCTTTTAATAAATAGAACTTTTGACATTATACAGCATGTAACAAGTTAACAGTATGAAATCTTACCAAGAACTTCTTCATAATCTACCAGGTCAAACCACACAACAGCCACAGATGTCCATACTCCCAGGAGGGCAATCACCATAAACCACGTAAAGAAGGAGCTTCCAGACACACCGTCCTTCTTTCCATTTTTACCATGTTTTGTATCTGTGGGGGAAAAAAACAACCCAAAACCAACATGTTTAAACTTAAAAACCAGAGGGGAAAAAAAAAAATAATAAAAAAAATATATATATATTTTACAACACAAAAACGCTACAAACTCTTAAAGTTGGATTGATTTAAATAACAGCACACCTAAGATAAAAACTTAATTTATGCTTACCAGATAAATTCCTTTCTGTTGGGAAATACATCACCTGGCCACCAGGAGGAGGCAAAGACACCCCCAGCCAAAGGCTTAAAGGGACATTAAACCCAATTTTTTTCTTTCATGATTCAGATAGAGAATACCATTTTAAACAACTTTCTAATTTACTTCTATTATCTAATTTGCTTCATTCACTTGATATTCTTTCCTGAAAAGCATATCTAGATAGGCTCAGTAGCTTCTGATTGGTGGCTGCACATAGATGCCTCATGTGATTGGCTCACCAATGTGTATTGCTATTTATTTAACAAAGGATATCTAAAGATTGCAGCAAATTAGATAATAGACGTAAATTGGAATGTGGTTTAAAATTGTATTCTCTATCTGAATCATGAAAGAAAAATTTGGGGTTTAGTGGCCTTTAAATATCCCTCCCACTTCCCCTATCACCCCAGTCATTCTGCAGAGGGAACAAGGAAACATCAGGGCACAAAGGTGCCAGAAGAAATAATATAAAAAGGGAGCCGCCCAACCAATAAAATTACGAGTGGGGTTGTGGACTCTCCCTGCCAGGAAGGAAAGGAAATGATCTGGTAAGCATAAATTATGTTTTCCTTCCATAAGGCAGGGAGAGTCCACGACTTCATTCCTTACTGTTGGGAAAACTATATCCAAGCTCCAGAGGATATTGAAGGAATAACGGGAGGGAACAAAAGAGAGGCGGACAGTAGTCTGAGGGCACAATAGCCTGCAAAACTTTTCTCCCGAAAGCTGCTTCAGCTGAAGCAAACACAAACTTGTAAAATTTAGAAAAAAAGTGTGTAAGGAGCAGGTAGCCGACCTTACAAATTTGATCCATAGAGGCTTCGTTCTTAAAAACCAAAGAGGAAGCCACTGCTCTAGTGAAATGAGCAGTTATCTCAGGAGGCTGTTGTCCCGCTGTCTTGCAAGCTAAGCGGATGATACTCCTTAGTAGTCTGAAGATAAAACTTCAAGGCCCGAACCACATCTAGATTTTGAAGCAAACGTTCCTTCGCTGAAAGAGGATTAGGACACAAAGAAGGAACAACAATCTCTTGATTAATGTTAAAATCAGACACCACCTTAGAGAGGAACCCTAATTTAGTACGTAAAACCACTTTATCAGCATGGAAAACAAGGTGTGGGGGGGTCACATTGCAAAGCAGAAATCTCAGAAACTCTGCGCACAGAGGCAATAGCCAACAAACAAAAAAAAGAACCTTCCAAGATAACAATTTAATGTCAACAAAATGCATAGGCTCAAACAGAGCCTGCTGTAAAACAGAACAAGATTGAGTCTCCAAGGCGGAGCCCCAGATCTAAACTCAGGTCTGATCCTAGTCAGAGCCTTAACAAAGGACTGCACATCTGGAAGCTTAGCCAATCTTCTGTGCAGTAACACCGACAGGGCCGATATCTGTCCCTTCAGGCAACTAGCAGATTGGACCCTTTTCCAGTCCATCCTGGAGAAAAGATAAAATTCTGGCAACCTTAACCTTATGCCAGGAAAAGTCACACACGTCACACCAGTAAAAGTAAGTCATCCACACTTTATGATAGATACGAGTAACTGGCTTACGAGCTTGAATCAGTGTCTATAACACGCTCAGAAAACCCTCTCTTAGCTAAGACTATGTGTTCAATCTCAACGCAGTCAGCCTCAGAGAATCTAGATTTTGATGTATGAAGGGACCCTGTATCAGCAGATCTCTGTGGCAAGGTAACTTTAACATCCCCACCAGTTCCGCAACATACGTCCTTCGCGGCCACGATGGAGCAATCAGAATCACTCATGCTCGCTCCTGCTTGATGCGAGCCACCACACGAGGGAGAAGCTTTAATGGAGGAAAAAGAGTCTGAACCTCCATGGTACTGATAGGGCATCTATCAGTTCCGCCTGAGGATCCCTCGATCTTGACCAGTACCTGGGTAGCTTGGTATTGAGGCGGGATACCATAAGATCTATCTCTGATGTCCCCCAATCTCTGCATATCTCTGCAAAACACCTCGGGGTGGAAAGACCATTCCCGTGGGTGAAAGGATTGCCTGCTGAGGAAGTCCGCTTCCCAGTTGTCCACACCCGAAATGTGGATTGCCGACAGCGTACAGATGTGAGTCTCTGCCAAGTCTAGTATCTGAGATACTTCTCTCATCGCCAATGAACTTCTCGTTCCCCTTGACTGTTGATGAAGGCAACCAAGGTTATATTGTCTGATTAGAATCTGATAAACTGTGATGAACCCAGAAGGGGCCAAGCCTTCAGAGCATTAAAGATTGCCCGGAATTCCAATATATTGATCGAAAAGGGAGGACACCTCCAGGAGTCCACAGCTCTTGTGCCTTCTTGGCACCCCAAAGGGCTCCCTAGACGGAAAGGCTTGCGTCTGCAGTCACAATCTCGTAGGACAGTCTCAAGAAGCACGTGCCTTGGGACAGATCTGGACAGAGCCACCAAGACAGCGAGTCTCGACAGGTTGTTCAACACAATTTGTTGAGACAGATCTGAATGGTCGCCGTTTCATCGTCTCAGCATGCACAGTTGTAAGGGTCTGAGATGGAATCTTGCAAAAGGGAATGATGTCCATACAGGACACCATGAGTCCAATCACCTCCATACACTGAGCCACTGAGGGTCTCAAGGAGGCCTGGAGGGCAAGCCATGCGGAAGTTAGCTTGCAACGTCTGATCTGTTAGGAATATTCTCATGGATATGGAGTCTATTATTGTCCCCAAGAAATTCACCCTGGTATTTGGAGTAAGAGAACTCTTTTTCCAAGTTTATCTTCCATCCATGAGAAGACTGAGAAGGTAAGGCGCTACTGCAATACCTCGTGTTCCGGCAACGGCTAGAAGAGCCCCCAGAACCTTCGTAAATATCCTTGGAGCAGTAGCTAGGACAAACAGAAGAGCTATGAACTGGAAGTGCTGGTCCAGAAAAGCAAACCTCAGGAACTGATAATGTTCCCTGTGTATCAGAACGTGAAGGTATGCATCCTTCGTGCCTATGGTGGTCATAAACTGTCCTTCCTGAACCAGAGAAAAAATTGACCGTATTGTCTCCATCTTGAAAGAGGGAACACTCAGAAACTTGTTTAGGCACTTTAGGTCCAGAATTGGATGAAAAGTTCCCTCCTTTTTTGGAACCACCAAAAGGTTTGAATAAAACCCCAAACCGCTTTATGCTGTAGGCACTGGGACAATTACTCCTAGAGAGGAGAGATCCTGTACGCAACCTAAAAAGGCAGCCCTCTTCTCTGGTCTTGTAGGAAGTCTGGAGAGTAGGAATCTGCCCCTGGACGGAGATTTGAATCCTACTTGGTATCCCTGAGATACAACCTCCAGGAACCAAGGTTCCTGTACATCCTGGAACCAAGCATCTGAAAAAAAAAAAAAGAGACAGCCTGCCCCCTACTCGATCAGATTCTGGATCGGGGGCCGTCCCTTCATGCAGATTTGTTCTCAGCAGGGCTTCTTGGTCTGTTTGGACTTATTCCAGGACTGAGCCGGCTTCCAAGTACTCTTGGGCTGCTCGGACTTGGATGAGGATTGCTGTCGTTGTGATTTGTCAGAAGGAAAATTAGACTATTGCCGTCCCTTAGGTCTATTCTTCTTATCAAGCGGTAGGAAGGCACCCTTCCCTCCGGTAACCGTAGAAATAATGGAGTCTAGCACTGGACCGAATAAAATCTTCCTCTTGAAGTGAAGAGAAAGTAATCTGGATTTAGAAGTCATATCCGCGGACCAAGACTTCAGCCAGAGCCCGGCGGCGGGCTAGAACCGCAAAACCAGAAGCCTTTGCATTTAGACAAATAATTTTCATATTCACGTCACAGATGGAGTTAGCAATTCTCAGAGCTTTAATTCTCTCCTGAATATCCTCAAGGGGAGTCTCCACCTCAATGAGCTCCAACAGAGTGTCGCACCAGTAGGTAGCTGCTCCAGCAACCGCGGCTACAGCTGCTGCCGGTTGAAATAAAAACCCCATATGTTAAAACATCTTCCTCAGAAAAGTTTCCATTTTCTTATCCATAGGCTTTCTAAAAGAACCATCCTCCAGGGGAATAGTAGTACGCTTAGCAAGGGTAGAAATAGCGTCATCCACCTTAGGGATAGAGCCCCACAATTCCAAATGAGAGTCAGGGACCGGGAATTATTTTTTAAAAGGTAGATGAGGGGGAAAATGAAGTTCCAATTCTTTCCCATTCGTTACTAATAATGTTCACCATTTTAAACGGGCACAGGGCAAGTCAGAGGGACCTTCCTGTCTTCATAAACCCTGTCTAATTAATGGATCTTAGGTCCCTCCGACAGTTTAGCCTCTGGAACCTCTACCGTAGACAAAACCACCTTGAATAAAAAAAACCGCAGATATTCAATTTTAAATCTGAAAGAGTGTTCCTCTGCTGAATCCGACAAATATTTAGATGACTCTAGGTCAGAGCTATGTTTAACCTTTCTCTAACGCTTGCTAGAGGGCGGTAAGGCACTCAGGGCAACAGAAACCACAGATTGTAACTGCGCAGTAAAGTCTGTAGGAAGAAAGCCCCCTCCAGACGGAGGATTAGTTGAGCCGTGGGGAACTGCATGTGGAGCGGGTAGCGTAGCAAAAGGCAATAATCTCTCTGGAAGTAGATTTCTGAGAGGTAAGCGGCTCAGAAGGGCTAATAGCGCTATGATTATTAGCAGACTTGTCTCCCTTCTTAGACTTTAGAACAGTGCTTAGGCAAATGGAACAGAATTGAGCAGGCGCGCAAACCACGGCCTCCTCACAATATAATCAGGAAATATTAATCAGTACAGAATGAGCGGAGCCTTCTAAAGTAGTATTAGAGTCCTCCATAGCCAAGTATATATCCACAGTGGGACAAACAAAAGACGCTTTTACATTAAAAAAACGGCACCTTTATTTATCTCAATGGCTGGGGCACTCACGACCTCCTAGACACAGCTAACAGTGAAAACACTTAGGAGTGATTGCAGCAGGATCGTAGAAAAATAAAAACAGAATTTATGCTTACCTGATAAATTACTTTCTCTTGCGGTGTATCCAGTCCACGGATTCATCCTTTACTTGTGGGATATTCTCCTTCCCTACAGGAAGTGGCAAAGAGAGCACACAGCAGAGCTGTCCATATAGCTCCCCCTCTAGCTCCACCCCCCAGTCATTCGACCAAAGGTTAGGAAGAAAAAGGAGAAACCATAGGGTGCAGTGGTGACTGTAGTTTAAACAAAAAAATTTACCTGACTTAAATGCCAGGGAGGGCCGTGGACTGGATGCACCGCAAGAGAAAGTAATTTATCAGGTAAGCATAAATTCTGTTTTCTCTTGCAAGGTGTATCCAGTCCACGGAGTCATCCTTTACTTGTGGGATACCAATACCAAAGCTTTAGAACACGGATGAAGGGAGGGAACAAGACAGGTACCTTAAACGGAAGGCACCACTGCTTGCAAAACCTTTCTCCCAAAAATAGCCTCCGAAGAAGCAAAAGTATCGAATTTGGAAAATTTGGAAAAAGTATGCAGTGAAGACCAAGTCGCTGCCTTACAAATCTGTTCAACAGAAGCCTCATTTTTGAAAGCCCATGTGGAAGCCACTGCTGTAGTAGAATGAGCAGTAATTGTTTCAGGAGGCTGCTGGCCAGCAGTCTCATAGGCCAAATGGATGATGCTTTTCAGCCAAAAGGAAAGAGGTAGCAGTCACTTTCTGACATCTCCTCTTACCAGAATAGATAAACAAGGAGGATGTTTGTCTGAAATCCTTAGTTGCTTGTAAATAGAACTTTAAAGCACGAACTACATCAAGATTGTGTAACAGACGTTCCTTCTTCGAAGAAGGATTAGGACACAGAGAAGGAACAACTATTTCCTGGTTAATATTCTTGTTAGAAACAACTTTAGGAAGAAAACCAGGCTTGGTACGCAAAACTACCTTATCTGCGTGGAACACCAGGTAAGGTGAATAACACTGTAAGGCAGATAATTTTGAAACTCTTCGAGCTGAAGCGATAGCTACCAAAAACAAAACTTTCCAAGATAACAACTTAATATCTATGGAATGTAAAAGTTCAAACGGAACCCCTTGAAGAACTGAAAGAACTAGATTTAGACTCCATGGCGGAGCCACAGGTTTATAGACAGGCTTGATTCTGACTAAAGCCTGAGCAAACGCTTGAACGTCTGGTACCTCTGCCAGACGCTTGTGTAAAAGGATAGACAGAGCAGATATCTGTCCCTTTAAGGAAATAGCTGACAATCCTTTCTCCAATCCTTCTTGGAGGAAAGACAATATCCTGGGAATCCTAATCTTACTCCATGAGTAACCCTTGGATTCACACCAACCCAGATATTTCCGCCATATCTTATGGTAGATTTTCCTGGTGACAGGCTTTCTAGCCTGAATCAGAGTATCTATAACCGACTCAGAGAAACTCCGCTTTGATAGAATTTAGCGTTCAATCTCCAAGCAGTCAGACGTAGAGAAACTAGCTTTGGATGCTTGAACGGACCCTGTATTAGAAGATCCTGCCTCATTGGCAGTGTCCATGGTGGGACAGATGACATGTCCACTAGGTCTGCATACCAAGTCCTGCGTGACCACGCAGACGCTATCAGAATCACCGAAACCTTCTCCTGCTTGATTCTGGCGACCAGACGAGGGAGAAGGGGAAACGGTGGAAAAACATAAGCCAGATTGAAGGACCAAGGCGCTGCTAGAGCATCTATTAATACCGCCTAGGGGTCCCTGGACCTGGACCCGTAGAGAGGAAGTTTGGTGTTCTGGCGGGACGCCATCAGATCCAACTCTGGAGTGCCCCATAGCTGAGTCAGCTGGGCAAACACCTCCGGTGGAGTTCCCACTCCCCCGGGTGAAAAGTCTGACAACTTAGGAAATCCATCTCCCAGTTGCCTACTCCTGGGATGTGAATTTGGCCAGAGCTGGCAGGAGTGATCCTACGCCCACCTTATTATTTTGGTTACTTCCGTCATCGCTAGGTAACTCTTTGTTCCCCCCTGATGATTGACATAAGCTACAGTTGTGATATTGTCCGACTGAAATCTGATGAATTTGGCCGCCGCTAGTTGAGGCCATGCCTGAAGAGCGTTGAATATCGCCCTCAGTTCCAGAATGTTTATCGGGAGAAGCTTTTCTTCCAGAGACCATAAACCCTGAGCTTTCAGGGAGTCCCAGACCGCACCCCAGCCTAACAGACTGGCGTTGGTCGTTACAATGATCCACTCTGGTCTGCGGAAACATATTCCCTGAGACAGGTGATCCTGAGACAACCACCAGAGAAGAGAATCTCTGGTCTCCTGGTCCAACTGAATTTGAGGAGACAAATCTGCATAATCCCCATTCCACTGTTTGAGCATGCATAGTTGCAGTGGTCTGAGGTGTATCCGAGCAAAAGGGACTATGTCCATTGCCGCTACCATTAGTCCGATTGTCTCCATGCACTGAGCCACAGATGGCCGGGGAATGGAATGAAGAACTCGGCAAGTAGTTAAGAGTTTTAATTTTCTGACCTCCGTCAGAAATATTTTCATTTCTACCGAGTCTATTAGAGTCCCCAGGAAGGGAACCCTTGAGAGAGGGGAAGAGAACTCTTTTTGATGTTCACCTTCCACCCTTGAGACCTCAGAAAAGCCAATACAATCTCTGTGTGAGACTTGGCTCTTTGGAAAAACGGCGCCTGAATTAAGATGTCGTCTAGGTAAGGCGCCACTACTATGCCCCGCGGTCTTAGAACCACTAGGAGGGACCCTAGCACTTTTGTGAAAATTCTGGGAGCAGTGGCTAAGCCGAAAGGAAGAACCACAAATGCTTGTCCAGAAAAGCGAACCTGAGAAACTGGTGATGATCTTTGTGGATAGGAATGTGTAGGTATGCATCTTTTAGATCCACGGTAGTCATGTATTGACCTTCCTGGATCATTGGTAAGATTGTCAGAATGGTCTCCATTTTGAATGATGGGACTCTGAGGAATCTGTTTAGAATTTTTAGATCCAGGATGGGTCTGACAGTTCTCTCTTTTTTGGGAACCACAAACAGGTTTGAGTAAAAACTCAACCCTTGTTCCGCCATTGGAACTGGGTGGATCACTCCCATTATATGTAGATCTTCTACACAGCGTAAAAACGCCTCTTTCTTTGTCTGATCTGTAGACAGACGAGAAATGTGGAACCTCCCCCTTGGAGGGGAACCCTTGAATTCTAGAAGATATCCCTGGGATACAATATCTAACGCCCAAGGATCATGTACATCTCTTGCCCAGGCCTGAGCGAAGAGAGAGAGTCTGCCCCCTACTAGATCCGGTCCCGGATCGGGGGCTACTCCTTCATGCTGTCTTGGTGGCAGCTGCAGGCTTTTTGGCCTGTTTACCCTTATTCCAGCACTGGTAAGGCTTCCAGGTTGCCTTGGGCTGTGAAGCGCTACCCTCTTGCTTTGCAGCCGGAGAGGATGAAGCGGGCCGTTCCTGAAATTACGAAAGGAACGAAAATTAGCTTTGTTCTTTGTCTTAAAGGACTTGTCCTGAGGGAGAGCATGGCCTTTTCCCCTGGTGATTTCTGAAATAATCTCTTTCAATTCAGGCCCGAAGAGGGTCTTTCCTTTGAAAGGGATGTTCAAAAGCTTGGATTTAGACGACACATTGGCCGACCAGGACTTTAGCCATAGCGCTCTGCGCGCCAAAATGGTGAAACCTGAATTTTTTGCCGCTAACTTAGCTATTTGGAAAGCGGCGTCAGTGATAAAAGAATTAGCTAGCTTTAGAGCCTTAATTCTATCCATAATTTCCTCATATGAGGTCTCCGTTTGGAGCGAGTCTTCCAGCGCCTCAAACCAGAAAGCGGCTGCAGTAGTTACAGGAATAATGCAGGCAATAAGCTGGAGAAGAAACCCTTGTTGAACAAAAATTTTCTTAAGTAAACCCTCTAACTTCTTATCCATAGGGTCTTTAAAAGCACAACTGTCTTCAATTGGTTGTGCGTTTAGCAAGTGAAGAAACAGCCCCCTCCACCTTAGGGACCGTCTGCCACGAGTCCCGCACAGGGTCAGATATGGGGAGAATTTTCTTAAAAACAGAAGGGGGAACAAAGGGAACACCTGGTCTATCCCACTCCCTAGTAACGATATCCGCAATCCTCTTAGGGACCGGAAACACATCCGTGTAAACAGGGACCTCTAGGTACTTGTCCATTTTACACAATTTCTCTGGGATCACCAAAGGGTCGCAGTCATCCAGAGTAGCTAATACCTCCCTAAGCAAAATGCAGAGGTGTTCTAGTTTAAATTTAAAAGCCAATGTATCTGAATCTGTCTGAGGAGGAACCCTTCCTGAATCAGAGACTTATCCCTCAGACATCAAAACCCTCGCTCCCACTTCAGAGCGTTGTGAGGGTATATCGGATACAGCTACCAAAGCGTCAGAATGCTCATAATCTGTTCTTAAAACGGAGCTATCACGCTTTGCAGGTAACACGGGCAGTTTAGATAAGAAGGCTGTAAGAGAATTATCCATGACTGCCGCTAAGTCTTGTAATGTAAAAGGGTTAGACGCACTAGAGGTACTAGGTATCGCTTGCACGGGCGTAACTGGTTGTGACACTTGGGGAGAGGCAGACGGGCTACCCTTGTTACCTTCAGTCTGAGAATCATCTTGGGCCACATTCTTAAGTGCAACAATATGATCTTTAAAGTGTATAGACATATCAGTACAAGTGGGACACATTCTGAGAGGGGGTTCCACCATGGCTTCTAAACACATTGAACAAGGATTTTCCTTAGTGTCAGACATGTTTAACAGACTAGTAGTATACACAAGCAGGCTTGGAAATCACTTTAATCAAATAAAAAACACAATTTGAAAAAACGTTACTGTGCCTTTAAGAGATAAAAAGCGCACACAATTTTACAAAACAGTGAAAAATGCAGCAATCCTTTTGAAATTTTCACAGAATGTACCTAAAGCCTTAATAAGATTGCACCACAAGTTGCAAAACGATTAACCCCTTAATGCCCAAACCGGAGTAGCCTAAAGCCAACACCCGGTTAAAATTACTACAGCACCTTGCCACAGCCTTGCTGTGGCCCTACCTGCCCTTAGGGATCAGATTTGGGGGAATATAGCTTCTCTTAGGCCTTCAAACAGCAGCAGGACCCTCCATGTGAAGCAGCATGAACTTCTCTGCAATTCTAACTGCGCATCTGAGGCGCGAAATTAGGCTCCTCCCACTCTACTCCGGAGCTGTGAGGCCTAAAAATTCACTCCTAAGTGAATAAAAAAATAGCCATGTGGGTAATAACCCCAGAAAGAACCCAAAAGGACTTTCAAAGTGTCTTGCAAACAATATTTTCCTTAGCTAAACAATCGATTGCCCTGAATAAGTGTCAACCAGCACAATTAGCCCTGTTATGTAAGCATTCAATTCCTTACTAAGTCTGTGAACATAGCTTACCCTCCCCTCATGGGGATATTGTCAGTCTCTTCTAGCATTATCTCAGTCTTGTCTAGAAATAAATGACTGAACATACCTTATTGCAGTTCACCCTGCAAACTGTTCCCCCCAACTGAAGTTTTCTGGTACTCCTCAGTCCTGTGTGGGAACAGCAGTGGATTTTAGTTACAACATGCTAAAATCATTTTCCTCTCAGCAGAAATCTTCATCACTTTTCTGCTAGAGAGTAAATAGTACAAACCGGTACCATTTAACATAAACTTTTGATTGAAGATAATAAAAACTACAATTCTAACACCACATTCACTTTACCCTCCCGAGAGAGACCCTAGTGCTTAGAGCCGGCAAAGAGAATGACTGGGGGGTGGAGCTAGAGGGGGAGCTATATGGACAGCTCTGCTGTGTGCTCTCTTTGCCACTTCCTGTAGGGAAGGAGAATATCCCACAAGTAAAGGATGAATCCGTGGACTGGATACACCTTGCAAGAGAAAGACTGCACCTGGTCACGTAGTGCGTACATCAGGACTTCCCCTGCTATGAAAAGGGCGCTAAGCTATTATGAGCCCAAAAACTCTCAAATCAAAGCAGTTTTAAATAGCCCCTAGCTGTTCAAAAAATCTCCCTGAAGGAGATATTAACCCATGATCCTATCGAGGAATAAAGGAGCCACATTGTGACCCTGTATAGCAAAAGTGTATATATAAAACGGTCTTACCCTCCAGGATCCATGCTGTGGAACAGGCACAGCCTCTCAAGTCTGAGTCTTGCAGTGACGCTCTGATATGGACTCGAGTGTGGAACACTGCAGTAAAACTCCTCAACACCGATTGCTCAGGAGCTGTTAGCGACAGTCTGGATGGGTTCGCAGAAAAACTTTTCCTGCATCTCCAGACTCTAAATTTCATCATTACTCTCAGCAAGATGATATACAAGCAAAACGATGCACTGAATAAACTCTGATGCTCCTTCGGTGAGTGCAGCTTACACTCAAAATGCTACAAAACTGTACAGCACACCAGGAAACATTCTGTTTGCTATATCTGAGTGCAGTCATGCATTCTTAAGTAGGCGTTTGCCTTACTCAGCCATGGTGTCCTTGGGAGAGTGTCGGCAAGTGACAATATTTACTATGCATACAAATTTAAGAACTACATTTTACAAATTTGTTCAAATTTTGCCTGTGGTCTAGATGATATTTTTTATTACAGAAATGGATTTAAACCCTTGGTTGCCAGTGACTCACAAACAAAGCAGTAAAGGGGATCTTTTACTGCTGTTGTACAAGCAACAGGGCTTCAACCACTTTGATAGTCAAGAACACGCAAACCTAAGAGAGCAGTGTAAAATGCCCTTCTGACACTAAAGAATGGTATGGACAAGAATACCAAATAAATCTCCCTCCCTTTTTAACAAGCATGCTGACACTTTTTTAGTGCAAGTAAAGAGCTCCAAAGCATCATAGCGTGGTTGGCAAATGTGTTCCTAAATTAGTTGAAAGCTAGATGTTAGTTTGCAGTCTACCAGTGAGTATTGGTTCTAACAAGTTGACCTCAAAAGGTTGATATAACACCCCCCCATCTCTAAAGACTTTTACACAATTCTTTTTAGCAAGTGACCACATAATTATATATGGTTTTATTTTTATAGAAGTATATTCCGTAGAGCTGCAACAAGTAATCAATATAATCAATTATTAGAATAGTTGTCAACGAATCTCACAATCGATTAGTTGGTTTGCAATTAGTTGGTCTGTCTACAAACGTTTACTTTTCACTTTTTCAGGCCAGTATAAGTTTACAACTACTCCTGGCTTATGTGCAACCCATAAATAATAGGAGTCATCATTTGGATTGTTCATATTAAATCAGGTGATTTGGGACTATGCTTTGCATGATATAGTGCCGAGCTTGTTATTTACACCTAGCCCTAGATTGATAGGATTTGTTATTTGAATTGATGTGCACTGTTATCTGTTTGCACAAATATTAGCCGATCACTTTCTATTGCTGATCATATGTTCTGTATAGATAAATGTGTAAGCCTTTGCCCTGTTATTGATATATAGTCCTTGGTGCTTTTTTTCTACTTTTTTTTTTATATATATATATTTAATTAGTTGTAAAATGTACCAGATTCAACCTCCTATAAGTATATATCTGTTATTTTAGGAGCGGACTAGATATGTTTCCCTAAACTTATAGCTGGTTATTTACCAATGCATATAGATATTCAAGATATTTTTATGTTAGAATGAAGTCCAGGCTTACTTTGTTGAGAGGCCCCTTGCATTGGTGGAGAGCTAACAAAGATAAATAGCGCACCTTGGTGAAATTGGCAAAAACCATGCATCTCATGCCCCTCAACATCATCTGATCATCTCTTCTCTGCTGAAAGCAAAATAGCTTGCAAAAAAGTGACCCAGCCTCAGTCAAGAGCATGTGGTCATGTTGACATTTTTGCATTTCAATGCAAAGTTTCTGAAAGAGTGAACAGAATGTGATAAACAGTGATAGTCTACTTCTTTCTAGTTCTACCTCTTTTCAAACCGTTTGTCGTTTTGTTTGGCTTAATTTGAAAAATTCTGGATTTTATTTTAAGTATAGGAAAAAATATCTTTTTGATTATCTGATTAACCCCTTAATGACCACAGCACTTTTCCATTTTCTGTCCGTTTGGGACCAAGGCTATTTTTACATTTTTGCGGTGTTTGTGTTTAGCTGTAATTTTCTTCTTACTCATTTACTGTACCCACACATATTATATACCGTTTTTCTCGCCACTAAATGGACTTTCTAAAGATACCATTATTTTCATCATATCTTATAATTTACTATAAAAAAAAAATATAAAATATGAGGAAAAATTGAAAAAAAACACACTTTTTCTAACTTTGACCCCCAAAATCTGTTACATATCTACAACCACCAAAAAACACCCATGCTAAATAGTTTCAAAATTTTGTCCTGAGTTTAGAAATACCCAATGTTTACATGTTCTTTGCTTTTTGTGCAAGTTATAGGGCCATAAATACAAGTAGCACTTTGCTATTTCCAAACCACTTTTTTCCAAAATTAGCGCTAGTTACATTAGAACACTAATATCTTTCAGGAATCCCTGAATATCCCTTGACATGTATATATTTTTTTTTAGTAGACATCCCAAAGTATTGATCTAGGACAATTTTGGTATATTTCATACCACCATTTCACCGCCAAATGCGATCAAATACAAAAAATCGTTCACTTTTTCACAAATTTTTTCACAAACTTTTGGTTTCTCACTGAAATTATTTACAAACAACTTGTGCAATTATGGCATAAATGGTTGTAAATTCTTCTCTGGGATCCCCTTTGTTCAGAAATAGCAGACATATATGGCTTTGGCGTTGCTTTTTGGTAATTAGAAGGCCGCTAAATGCCACTGCGCACCACAAGTGTATTATGCCCAGCAGTTAAGGGGTTAATTAGGGAGCTTGTAGGGTTAATTTTAGCTTTAGTGTAGTATAGTAGACAACCCCAAGTATTGATCTAGGCACATTTTGGTATATTTCATGCCACCATTTCACCGCCAAATGCGATCAAATTGAAAAAAAAGTTAAATTTTTCACAATTTTAGGTTTCTCACTGAAATAATTTACAAACAGCTTGTGCAATTATGGCACAAATGGTTGTAAATACTTGTCTGGGATCCCCTTTGTTCAGAAATAGCAGACATATATGACTTTGGCGTTGCTTTCTGGTAATTAGAAGGCCGCTAAATTCTGCTGCGCCTCACACGTGTATTATGGCTAGCAGTGAAGGGGTTAATTAGGGAGTTTGTAGGGAGCTTGCAGGGTTAATTTTAGCTTTAGTGTAGAGATCAGCCTCCCACCTGACACATCCCACCCCCTGATCCCTCCCAAACAGCTCCCTTCCCTCCCCCACCCCACAATTGTCCCCGCCATCTTAAGTACTGGCAGAAAGTCTGCCAGTACTAAAATAAAAGGGTTTTTTTTAAAAAATTAAAAAAAAATTAGCATATTTACATATGCTAGGGTGTAGGATCCCCCCCTTAGCCCCCAACCTCCCTGATCCCCCCCAAAACCGCTCTCTAACCCTCCCCTCTGCCTCATTGGGGGCCATCTTGGGTACTGGCAGCTGTCTGCCAGTACCCAGTTTGCAAAAAAAAGTGCTTTTTTTATTTTTTTTTGGCTTTTTTCTGTAGTGTAGCTTCCCCCCCACACAGACAAACCCCCACCACCTTGCTGATCTTTTTTTTTTTAAAATATTTAGAAATGTATACATTTTTTATTAATTCATTTTCTGTAGTGTAGCGGTTCCCACCCGCTCCCTCCCTGTGCACGCGCCCGCCCCCGCCCTCCCGTGCGCGCCCCCGCCCACGATCCCGCCCCCCCTGCACATAACCAGGGCCATCGATGGCCGCCACCCGCCTCCCAGTCCGGCTCCCACCCAACAACGCAGGGAGCCACCGATCTCCGGTGCAGAGAGGGCCACAGAGTGGCTCTCTCTGCACCGGATGGCTACCAAAGGTTATTGCAGGATGCCTCCATATCGAGGCATCACTGCAATAACCGGAAAGCAGCTGGAAGCGAGCAGGATCGCTTCCAGCTGCTTTCCACACCGAGGACGTGCAGGGTACGTTCTCAGGCATTAACTGCCTTTTTTTTTTTTGAGGACGTACCCTGCACGTCCTCGGTCGTTAAGGGGTTAATCAAAAAAATAATCAGCCAATTAAATAATCGTTAGTTGCAGCCCTAATATTCTGTTTCTCAGTTATGAACTCAAGGGAAAATAAGTAGGTGTTTTTGTTTGACTAAACTCGTATTTGGCTTGTAGCCAAAGTTTATCCCCCTGGGAATTCTTCATTTTAATTTCCGAGATTAGATAAACATCAAGGAATTAAAGGTGCCGACTTACTAATGTGCGAGCGGACATGATTTGCTGTAGTGGATCATGTCCAACGCACAGCGATAAATGCAGACAGCATACGCTGTCAGCATTTATCATTGCACAAGCATTTCTAGTAAAATGCTTGTGCAATGCTGCCCCCTGCACATGCCAATCGGCCGCTAGCAGGGGGTGTCAATCATTCCGATCGTATCCGATTGGACTGATTGCCATCTGCCCCCTCCGAGGTAGGGGACGAGTTAAGGAGCAGCGGTCTGAAGGCTCACGAGGAAGTAGATGCATTGACGGGTTAATAAATCGACCCCTAAGTCTCAACTCTGATCTTTGTACATCCAGACTACATATTAATAGAATGAAAATTAAATGTTTTGAAAAAAAATACTTTAAATTGCTTGTTAATTTCCTTACATAAGGCAGGTAGAGTCCACTACTTCATTCCTTACTGTTGGGAAATGCATCACCTGGTCACCAGGAGGCAAAGACACCCCAGCCAAAGGCTTAAATATCACTCCCACTACCCCTATCCCCCAGTCATTCTTTGCCTTTTGTCACTATAGGAGGTGGCAGAGAAGTGTCAGAAGATTTGGCTAGTCCTGTAATGGGTATGTTCCCTTCAAGAAAGGACTGGAGTTTTAAGTAATCATGTCAACCTCTCAGTGATGATTGTTTAACAGTTGCCATCATGAAATGCTAAACTTTTGAAAACTACTGCTAAATCAACTGCTCTGGATATAAGTACTTGTTGCTATGTTGAAGTTTACTAGTTCAAATCACACTCAAAGCAGATGATATAATATTTCACTCTACACTTTCATGTCTTATGTTTTTTTTACCCCAGAAGTCCTTTAACTTTTTCATACTTACATAACTTCATAGATCCAATATTAACTATCTAGCCTCCATTAATTCCTTACCTTGTACTCTTAATTTATAGTTCTTTAAACTGTAGACTTTAAAATGCCATACTTTACCTGTGAACAAGTTTTCTTTGCTTCTTATGGCAGGTAATTATTCCATAAAAGATATGTGTTTTTCCTTATTTTTCTTACATTGTTTCAGACCATACATTTTATATATAAAGTAATAATCATAGAACATGTTGCTTATTACTGGACACAGCAAGGGAGTACATGCTTGTCAATTCCTTTTAAAGGATGTATTTGTGAAATTCTGTCCAATAGAAATGGATATTACAGATGTGTACTAGACCAGCATGTACTATATGCAGGTGGCTGGGCATGTAAAACATACCAGCAGCAAGGTAAGGAATTAATGGAGGCTAGATAATAGTTAATATTGGATCTATGAAGTTATGTAAGTATCAAAAAGTTAAAGGACTTCTGGGGTAACAAAAACATAAGACATGAAAGTGTAGAGTGAAATATTATATCATCTGCTTTGAGTGTGATTTGAACCAGTAAACTTCAGCATAGCAACAAGTACTTATATCCAGAGCTGTTGATTTAGCAGTAGTTTTCAAAAGTTTAGCATTTCATGATGGCAACTGTTAAACAATCATCAATAAGTTGGAGTTTATATCAGACTTTGATATTACATATATATATGATTTTGTTTATTAGAAATTAAATAAATAAAAAACTACTAAAAAGCAGTCTGAAAGTAAAAATACTATGAAAAGCTGGTAAAGTAATTTTGCTGTATGTCATGATACACTCATGAGGAGTAGTTGATACCTGGATTGGCTACCAAACAGAGGTGGTATGTTTCAGCATTGCCAGGTTAATCTGAAATGTTCTTTGTGTAACATCTGTGTGTAGGAATGCAGTGGTTTCAAGACCCCCTCCCCCCCTATTCTCTTGGTACTGGTATGTAGATGTCGAAAAATAACATAAGAGTGGTGGCCTTGACAAGACAAAGGGAATGCGAGTTATAACTGAATATGTTACAGAGAAAAAGGCAGAACTTGTCTGGGACCAGAAGGAGCAACAATCACTCAGGTTCTCCACATGTCTCAAGAAACTTGGTAATAAGCTTAGATATTGTGTTATGTTATGTCCCATTTTATTTTAAAGAACTATATCACTATATGCACATATATTTTATTTTGAATGTTTTTAAAAATTGGCACTGTGTAACCTGTATTGGTATTTTTGTTATTAAAGATATAGAAAATCTAATTCTGTCTTTGGGCTCGAAGATCTGAATTCACACTGAAGAGTCAAGGTTAAAAAGGTACATTACCCAATTCTTAATTTGTTTGAGTTATTGCATTTCCAAGACACCTTTTTTTTTTTCTCTCAAAGTTCTTGGTGGTGGCAGCGAGTAGTAGCTAGGGTGGTGTGGACAGGATTTGGGGGTTAATTTGGTGTCCCTTTAAGGTCCTTTGTAGAGTTAACAGCAAGGGAACCAGGAGCTGCATGCTATTAACCCTTTCTTACCCACGCCCTCCCCATTGTGATGGCTGGGTAGATAGGCTTAAAGGGACAAAAAAAAAACTCATGATTTAAACAGGAAATTAAATTTCAAACAACTTTCCAATTTACTTTTATCACCAATTTTGCTTTGTTATCTTGGTATTCTTAGTTGAAAGCTAAACCTAGGAGGTTCATATGCTAATTTCTTAGACCTTGAAGACTGCCTCTAATCTGAATGCATTTTGACCACTAGAGGGCATTAGTTCATGTGTTTCATATAGATAATATTGAACTCATGCATGTGAAGTTACCCTGGAGTGATCACTGATTAGTTAAAATGCAAGTCTGTCAAAAGAATTGTAATAAGGGGGCAGTTTGCAGAGGCCTAGATACAAGGTAATCACAGAGGTAAAAAGTGGATTTCTATAACAGTGTTGGTTATGCAAAATTGGGGAATGGGTAATAAAGTGATTATCTTGTTAAACAACAAATATTCTGGTGTTGACTGTCCCTTTAACCAAATAAATTGGTTTCCATTTCTCTTAATCTAACATCACAAAGTAGAAATGTAGTAATACAAAAACATAATTTATGCTTACCTGATAAATTCCTTTCTTCTGTAGTGTGATCAGTCCACGGGTCATCATTACTTCTGGGATATTACTCCTCCCCAACAGGAAGTGCAAGAGGATTCACCCAGCAGAGCTGCATATAGCTCCTCCCCTCTACGTCACTCCCAGTCATTCGACCAAGGACCAACGAGAAAGGAAAAGCCAAGGGTGAAGTGGTGACTGGAGTATAAATTAAAAAATATTTACCTGCCTTAAAAACAGGGCGGGCCGTGGACTGATCACACTACAGAAGAAAGGAATTTATCAGGTAAGCATAAATTATGTTTTCTTCTGTTAAGTGTGATCAGTCCACGGGTCATCATTACTTCTGGGATACCAATACCAAAGCAAAAGTACACGGATGACGGGAGGGATAGGCAGGCTCTTTATACAGAAGGAACCACTGCCTGAAGAACCTTTCTCCCAAAAATAGCCTCCGATGAAGCAAAAGTGTCAAATTTGTAAAATTTGGAAAAAGTATGAAGCGAAGACCAAGTTGCAGCCTTGCAAATCTGTTCAACAGAGGCCTCATTCTTGAAGGCCCAAGTGGAAGCCACAGCTCTAGTAGAATGGGCTGTAATTCTTTCAGGAGGCTGCTGTCCAGCAGTCTCATAAGCTAAACGAATTATGCTACGAAGCCAAAAAGAAAGAGAGGTAGCGGAAGCTTTTTGACCTCTCCTCTGCCCAGAGTAAATGACAAACAGAGAAGACGTTTGTCGAAATTCCTTAGTTGCCTGTAAGTAAAATTTTAGAGCACGGACTACATCCAGGTTGTGCAGTAGACGTTCCTTCTTTGAAGAAGGATTTGGGCATAAAGAAGGAACAACAATCTCTTGATTGATATTCCTGTTAGTAACTACCTTAGGTAAGAACCCAGGTTTAGTACGCAGGACTACCTTATCCGAATGAAAAATCAAATAAGGAGAATCACAATGTAAGGCTGATAATTCAGAGACTCTTCGAGCCGAGGAAATAGCCATTAAAAATAGAACTTTCCAAGATAACAACTTTATATCAATGGAATGAAGGGGTTCAAACGGAACGCCCTGTAAAACATTAAGAACAAGGTTTAAACTCCATGGTGGAGCAACAGTTTTAAACACAGGCTTAATCCTGGCCAAAGCCTGACAAAAAGCCTGGACGTCAGGAACTTCTGACAGACGTTTGTGTAACAGAATGGACAGAGCTGAGATCTGTCCCTTTAATGAACTAGCAGATAAACCCTTTTCTAAACCTTCTTGTAGAAAAGACAATATCCTAGGAATCCTAACCTTACTCCAAGAGTAACCTTTGGATTCACACCAATATAGGTATTTACGCCATATCTTATGGTAAATCTTTCTGGTAACAGGTTTCCTAGCCTGTATTAAGGTATCAATAACTGACTCAGAAAACCCACGTCTTGATAAAATCAAGCGTTCAATTTCCAAGCAGTCAGCTTCAGAGAAGTTAGATTTTGATGTTTGAAGGGACCCTGTATCAGAAGGTCCTGTTTCAGAGGTAGAGACCAAGGTGGACAGGATGACATGTCCACCAGGTCTGCATACCAAGTCCTGCGTGGCCACGCAGGTGCTATTAGAATTACTGATGCTCTCTCTTGTTTGATTCTGGCAATCAATCGAGGAAGCAACGGGAAAGGTGGAAACACGTAAGCCATCCTGAAGTCCCAAGGTGCTGTCAGAGCATCTATCAGGACTGCTCCTGGATCCCTGGATCTGGACCCGTAACGAGGAAGCTTGGCGTTCTGTCGAGACGCCATGAGATCTATCTCTGGTTTGCCCCAACGTCGAAGTATTTGGGCAAAGACCTCCGGATGAAGTTCCCACTCCCCCGGATGAAAAGTCTGACGACTTAAGAAATCCGCCTCCCAGTTCTCCACTCCCGGGATGTGGATTGCTGACAGGTGGCAAGAGTGAGACTCTGCCCAGCGAATTATCTTTGATACTTCCATCATAGCTAGGGAGCTTCTTGTCCCTCCCTGATGGTTGATGTAAGCTACAGTCGTGATGTTGTCCGACTGAAACCTGATGAACCCCCGAGTTGTCAACTGGGGCCAAGCCAGGAGGGCATTGAGAACTGCTCTCAATTCCAGAATGTTTATTGGCAGGAGACTCTCCTCCTGACTCCATTGTCCCTGAGCCTTCAGAGAATTCCAGACGGCACCCCAACCTAGAAGGCTGGCGTCTGTTGTTACAATTGTCCAGTCTGGTCTGCTGAATGGCATCCCCCTGGACAGATGTGGCCGAGAAAGCCACCATAGAAGAGAATTTCTGGTCTCTTGATCCAGATTCAGAGAAGGGGATAAGTCTGAGTAATCCCCATTCCACTGACTTAGCATGCACAGTTGCAGTGGTCTGAGGTGTAAGCGTGCAAAGGGTACTATGTCCATTGCCGCTACCATTAAGCCGATTACCTCCATGCATTGAGCCACTGACGGGTGTTGAATGGAATGAAGGGTGCGGCAAGCACTTTGAAGTCTTGTTAGCCTGTCCTCTGTCAGGTAAATCTTCATTTCTACAGAATCTATAAGAGTCCCCAGGAAGGGAACTCTTGTGAGTGGAACGAGTGAACTTTTCTTTTCGTTCACCTTCCATCCATGTGACCTTAGAAATGCCAGCACTAACTCTGTATGAGACTTGGCAGTTTGAAAGCTTGAAGCTTGTATCAGAATGTCGTCTAGGTATGGAGCTACCGAGATTCCCCGCGGTCTTAGTACCGCCAGAAGAGCACCCAGAACCTTTGTGAAGATTCTTGGAGCTGTAGCCAATCCGAATGGAAGAGCCACAAACTGGTAATGCCTGTCTAGGAAGGCAAACCTTAGGTACCGATAATGATCTTTGTGAATCGGTATGTGAAGGTAAGCATCTTTTAAATCTACAGTGGTCATGTACTGACCCTCTTGGATCATAGGTAAAATTGTCCGAATAGTCTCCATCTTGAACGATGGAACTCTTAGGAATTTGTTTAGGATCTTTAAGTCCAGGATTGGTCTGAAAGTTCCCTCTTTTTTGGGAACCACAAACAGATTTGAGTAAAACCCCTGTCCCTGTTCCGATCGTGGAACTGGATGGATTACTCCCATTAACAAGAGCTCTTGTACGCAGCGTAGAAACGCCTCTTTCTTTGTCTGGATTGTTGACAATCTTGACAGATGAAATCTCTCTCTTGGAGGAGAGTATTTGAAGTCCAGAAGGTATCCCTGAGATATCTCTAGCGCCCAGGGATCCTGAACATCTCTTGCCCAAGCCTGGGCGAAGAGAGAAAGTCTGCCCCCCACTAGATCCGATCCCGGATCGGGGGCCCTCAATTCATGCTGTTTTAGGGGCAGCAGCAGGTTTCCTAGTCTGCTTGCCCTTGTTCCAGGACTGGTTAGGTTTCCAGCCTTGTCTGTAGCGAGCAACAGCTCCTTCCTGTTTTGGTGCAGAGGAAGTTGACGCTGCTCCTGCTTTGAAATTACGAAAGGAACGAAAATTAGACTGTCTAGTCTTGGCTTTGGCTTTGTCCTGAGGCAGGGCATGGCCTTTACCTCCTGTAATGTCAGCGATAATCTCTTTCAACCCGGGCCCGAATAAGGTCTGCCCTTTGAAAGGTATATTAAGCAATTTAGACTTAGAAGTAACATCAGCTGACCAGGATTTTAGCCACAGCGCCCTGCATGCCTGAATGGCGAATCCTGAATTCTTCGCCGTAAGTTTAGTAAGATGTACTACGGCCTCCGAAATGAATGAATTAGCTAGTTTAAGGACTCTAAGCCTGTCCGTAATGTCGTCCAGAGTAGCTGAACCAATGTTCTCTTCCAGAGACTCAATCCAGAATGCCGCTGCAGCCGTGATCGGCGCAATGCATGCAAGGGGTTGCAATATAAAACCTTGTTGAACAAACATTTTCTTAAGGTAACCCTCTAATTTTTTATCCATTGGATCTGAAAAAGCACAGCTATCCTCCACCGGGATAGTGGTACGCTTAGCTAAGGTAGAAACTGCTCCCTCCACCTTAGGGACCGTTTGCCATAAGTCCCTTGTGGTGGCGTCTATTGGAAACATTTTTCTAAATATCGGAGGGGGTGAGAACGGCACACCGGGTCTATCCCACTCCTTAGTAACAATTTCAGTAAGTCTCTTAGGTATAGGAAAAACCTCAGTACTCGTCGGTACCGCAAAATATTTATCCAACCTACACATTTTCTCTGGTATTGCAACTGTGTTACAATCATTCAGAGCCGCTAACACCTCCCCTAGTAATACACGGAGGTTTTCCAGTTTAAATTTAAAATTTGAAATATCTGAATCCAGTCTGTTTGGATCAGAACCGTCACCCACAGAATGAAGTTCTCCGTCCTCATGTTCTGCCACCTGTGACGCAGTGTCTGACATGGCCCTAATATTATCAGCGCACTCTGTTCTCACCCCAGAGTGATCACGCTTACCTCTTAGTTCTGGTAATTTAGCCAAAACCTCAGTCATAACAGTAGCCATATCCTGTAATGTGATTTGTAATGGCCGCCCAGATGTACTCGGCGCTACAATATCACGCACCTCCCTCTGAGCGGGAGATGTAGGTACTGACACGTGAGGCGAGTTAGTCGGCATAACTCTCCCCTCGTTGTTTGGTGAAATTTGTTCAATTTGTACAGATTGATTTTTATTTAAAGTAGCATCAATACAGTTAGTACATAAATTTCTATTGGGCTCCACTTTGGCATTGCAACAAATGACACAGGTATCATCCTCTGAATCAGACATGTTTAACACACTAGCAAATAAACTTGTAACTTGGAAATACAATTCAATTAGAATAATATTAAAACGTACTGTGCCTTTAAGAAGCACAGAAGATCTATGACAGTTGAAAATTAATAAATTGAAACAGTTATAGCCTCAATCCTTGTAAATAACACAACTTTAGCAAAGGTTTAATCCCATTAGCAAAGATAACAAATTCTGAAAGCAGGAAACAAATTACAGAATAAACGTTTTTTATCTCAGTCAAACTATAATTCTCACAGCTCTGCTGAGAGAAATTACCTCCCTCAAAATAAGTTTTGAAGACCCCTGAGCTCTGTAGAGATGAACCGGATCATGCAGGGAATACGAGTTGCTGACTGAAATATTTGATGCGTAGTAAAAGCGCCAAAAAACGGCCCCTCCCCCTCACACACAGCAGTGAGGGAGAACAGAAACTGTCAGAAAACAGATTAAGCAACTGCCAAGTGGAAAAATAGTGCCCAAACATTTATTCACTCAGTACCTCAGTAAATGAAAACGATTTTACATTCCAGCAAAAACGTTAAACATAATCTCTAGTTATTAAACAGCTTTATGTATTTCTTACAGTGTAATTCTAGTGAAGTACCATTCCCCAGAATACTGAAGTGTAAAGTATACATACATGACATTATATCGGTATGGCAGGATTTTCTCATCAATTCCATTGTCAGAAAATAAAAACTGCTACATACCTCTATGCAGATTCATCTGCCCGCTGTCCCCTGATCTGAAGTTTACCTCTCCTCAGATGGCCGAGAAACAGCAATATGATCTTAACTACTCCGGCTAAAATCATAACAAAAACTCTGGTAGATTCTTCTTCAAACTCTGCCAGAGAGATAATAACACACTCCGGTGCTATTTTAAAATAACAAACTTTTGATTGAAGATATAAAACTAAGTATAATCACCATAGTCCTCTCACACATCCTATCTAGTCGTTGGGTGCAAGAGAATGACTGGGAGTGACGTAGAGGGGAGGAGCTATATGCAGCTCTGCTGGGTGAATCCTCTTGCACTTCCTGTTGGGGAGGAGTAATATCCCAGAAGTAATGATGACCCATGGACTGATCACACTTAACAGAAGAAATGTGTATTGCTCACAAGAACATCTTAAATTCAGAAATCACAGCTTTGCAGGTTAAGAAAGGCTAGGGGACAGTCTAGTCAAAATTAAACTTTCATGATTCAGATAGGGCATTCAATTTTAAACAAATTTCCAATTGACTTTTATCATTAAATTTGCTTTGTTCCCTTGGTGGTATTTTTGAAAAGCTAAACCTAGGCAGGCTCAAACTGATTTCTAAACCGTTGAAAACCGCCTCCTAGCTCAGAGCATTTTGAAAGTTTTTCATAGTTAAACAGTACTAGTTCATGTGTGTAATACAGATAACATTGTGCTCACTCTCGTTGAGTAATTTAGGAGGCTGCACTGATTGGCTAAACTGTATGTCTGTCAAAAGCACTGAGATAAGAGTGCAGTCTGCAGAGTCTTAGATACAAGGTAATCAGAGGTAAAACATATATTAATATAACTGCGCTGGTTATGCAAAACTGGGGGATGGGTAATAAAGGGATTATCTATTTTTTTAAACAATAAAAATTCTGGTGTAGACTGTATCTCTTTTATTTTATTATATCTTCATGTGACAACACTGAAGAAATTACATTTTGCTACAATGTAAAGTAGTGAGTGTACAGCCTGTATAACAGTGTACATTTGCTGTCCCCTCAAAATAACTCAACACAGCCATTAATGTCTAAACCATTGCAACAAAAGTGAGTACACCCCTAAGAGGAAATGTCCAAATTGGACCCGGAGTGTCAATATTTTGTGTGGCCACCATTATTTGCAGCACTGCCTTAACCCTCTTGGGCATGGAGTTCACCAGAGTTTCACAGGTTGCCACTGGAGTCCTCTTCCACTCCTCCAGGATAACATCACGGAGCTGGTGGATGTTAAGAGACCTTGCGCTCCTTCACCTTCAGTTTGAGGATGCCCCACAGATGCTCAATAGGGTTTAGGTCTGGAGACATGCTTGGCCAGTCCATCACCTTTACCCTCAGCTTCTCTAGCAAGGCAGTGGTCATCTTGGAGGTGTGTTTGGGGTGGTTATGTTGGAATACTGCACCGCAGCCCAGTCTCCCAAGTAAGGGGGATCAAGCTCTGCTTCAGTATGACACAGTACATGTTGGCATTCATGGTTCCCTAAATGAACTGTAGCTTCCCAGTGCTGGCAGCACTCATGCAGGCCCAGGCCATGACACCCCCATCATCATGATTAACTGTAGGCAAGACACACTTGTCTTTGTACTCCTCACCTGGTTGCCAACACGCATAAGCTTGACACCATCTGAACCAAATAAGTTTATCTTGGTCTCATCTGACCACAGGACACGATTCCAGTAATCCATGTCCTTAGTCTGCTTGTCTTCAGCAAACTGTTTGCAGGCTTTCTTGTGCATCATCTTTAGAAGTGGCTTCCTTCTGGGACGACAGTCATGCAGACCAATTTCATGCAGTGTGCGACCTATGGTCTGAGCACCGACAGGCTGACCCCCCACTCCAACCTCTGCAGCAATGCTGGCAGCACTCATACGTCTATTTCCACAAAGACAACCTCTGGATATGACGCTGAGCACGCGCACTCAACTTCTTTCGTTGACCATGGCAAGGCCTGTTCTGAGTGGAACCTGTCCTGTGAAACTGCTGTATGGTCTTTCCCACCGTGCTGCAGCTCAGTTTCAAGGTCTTGGCAATCTTCTTATAGCCTAGGCCATCTTTATGTAGAGCAAAAATTATTTTTTTCAGATCCTCAGAGAGTTCTTTGCCATGAGGTGCTATGTTGAACTTCCAGTGACTAGTATGAGAGACTGAGAGCGATATCACCAAATTTAACAAACCTGCTCCCCATGCACACCTGAAACCTTGTAACACTAACGAGTTACATGACACCAGGGAGGGGAAATGGCTAATTGAGCCCAATTTGGACTTTTCCACTTATGGGTGCACTCACTTGTGTTGCCAACGGATAAGAAATTAATGGCTGTGTGTTGAGTTATTTTGAGGGGACATAGATTGCAAAGTACAAA
This sequence comes from Bombina bombina, assembly GCF_027579735.1. Classification (NCBI taxonomy): domain Eukaryota; kingdom Metazoa; phylum Chordata; class Amphibia; order Anura; family Bombinatoridae; genus Bombina; species Bombina bombina. The sequence goes on along the minus strand of NW_026510868.1, from coordinate 4,127 downwards.
CTTAAATCTACAATCCGTGACATTATGAAACCCAATGTATTAAGAGAACAAAAAGGAAATTTATGCTTACCTGATAAATTAATTTCTTCTACGATATGACGAGTCCACGGATTTCAACCTTACTTGTGGGATATTAACCTCCTGCTGACAGGAAGTGGCAAAGAGCACCACAGCAGAGCTGCATATATAGCTCCTCCCTTCCCTCCACCTCCAGTCATTCGACCGAAGTTAGGAAGAGAAAGGAAAAGCCAAAAGGTGCAGAGGTGACTGAAGTTTAACTAAAATAAAAAATATACCATCTTAAAAAATGACAGGGTGGGCCGTGGACTCGTCATATCATAGAAGAAATCAATTTATCAGGTAAGCATAAATTTCCTTTTCTTCTACAAGATATGACAAGTCCACAGATTTCATCCTTACTTGTGGGATACAATACCAAAGCTACAGGACACGGATGAAAGGGAGGGACAAGACAGGGACTTAAACGGAAGGCACCGCTGCTTGAAGAACCTTTCTCCCAAAACCAGCCTCAGAAGAAGCAAAAGTATCAAATTTGGAAAATTTGGAAAAAGTGTGAAGGGACGACCAAGTCGCAGCCTTACAAATCTGTTCAACAGATGCATAGTTTTAAAAAGCCCATGAGGAAGCCACAGCCCTGGTGGAATGAGCCGTATTTCTTTCAGGAGGCTGCTGTCCAGCAGTCTCATTACGCTAGACGGATGATACTCTTCGGCCAAAAAGAAAGAGGTAGTTGTAGCTTTCTGACCCCTACGCTTTCTGGAAAAAACAATGAATAATGAAGATGATTGACGGAAATCCTTAGTCGCCTGCAAGTAAAACTTCAGGGCACGGACCACATCCAAGTTATGCAACATATGCTCCTTCTTAGAAGAAGGGTTAGGACATAATGAAGGAACAACAATTTCCTGACTAATATTCTTATTAGAAACAACCTTAGGAAGGAAACCAGGTTTGGTACGCAAAACCACCTTATCAGAATGGAAGATAAGATAAGGCGAATCACATTGTAACGCTGAAAGCTCCGAAACTCTACGAGCAGAAGAAATAGCAACCAAAAACAAAACTTTCCAAGATAACATCTATGGAATGCATGGGTTCAAACGGAACCCCTTGAAGAACATAAAGAACTAAATTCAAACTCCAGGGTGGAGCAATTGGTCTAAACACAGGCTTAATTCTGGTTAGAGCCTGACAAAAAGACTGAACGTCTGGAACATCTGCCAAACGTTTGTGTAGCAAAACTGACAAAGCAGAAATTTGTCCCTTTAAGGAACTCGCTTATAACCCTTTCTCCAATCCTTCTTGGAGAAAAGACAGAATCCTGGGAATCCTAACTTTACTCCATGAGTAGGCCTTGGATTCACACCAAAAAAAGATATTTACGCCATATCTTATGATCGATCTTTCTAGTGACAGGCTTACGTGCCTGAATCAAAGTATTGATGACCGAATCAGAGAATCCCTGCTTAGATAAAATTAAGCGTTCAATCTCCAAGCAGTCAGCTGCAGAGAAATTAGATTTGGATGTTGGAAAGGACCTTGAATGAGAAGGTCCTGTCTCACCGGAAGTTTCCACGAGGCTGAGAGGACATGTCCACTAGATCTGCATACCAAGTCCTGCGTGGCCACGCAGGCACAATTAGAATTACTGAAGCTCTCTCCTGTTTGATCCGAGCAATTACCCGGGGAAGGAGAGGAAACGGTGGAAACACATAAGCTAGGTTGAACGACCAAGGCACTGCCAAGGCATCCATCAGTTCGGCCTGCGGATCCCTCGACCTGAATCCATATCTTGGAAGCTTGGCATTCTGTCGAGACGCCATCAGATCCAATTCCGGTCTGCCCCATTGGAGAATCAGTGAGGCAAAGACCTCCGGATGGAGTTCCCACTCCCCCGGATGAAATGCCTGTCGGGTTAAAGAGTCCGCTTCCCAGTTGTCCACTCCTGGGATATAGATTGCTGACAGATAACAAGAGTGGGCCTCCGCCCATCGAATTATCTTGGATACTTCTGTCATCGCTAAGGAACTCCTCGTTCCTCCCTGATGACTGATGTAAGCCACAGTCGTGATGTTGTCCGATTGGAATCTGATTAATTTGGCCGAAGTCAACTGAGGCCATGCCTGAAGCGCATTGAATATTGCTCTCAACTCCAGAATATTGATTGGAAGTAGAGACTCCACCTGAGTCCATACACCTTAAACCTTCAGGGAATTCCAGAATGCACCCCAGCCTAGTAGACTGGCGTCCATTGTCACTATCACCCACGAGGGTCTGCGGAAACATGTCCCTTGGGACAGATGACCCGGCGACAACCACCAAAGAAGAGAGTCTCTGGTCTCCTGGTCCAGATTTATCTGAGGAGATAAATTTGCATAATCCCCATTCCACTGTCCGAGCATACACAGTTGCAGTGGTCTGAGATGAAATCGAGAAAACGGAATGATGTCCATTGCCGCCACCATCAATCCAATTACCTCCATGCACTGAGCCACTGATGGCCGAGGATTGGACTGAAGGGCTTGGCATGTATTTAGAATCTTTGACTTTGACCTCCGTCAGAAAAATTTTCATGGATATAGAATCTATTAGAGTTCCCAAGAAGGGAATCATTGTCTGTGGAATTAGAGAACTCTTTTCTAGATTCACCTTCCATCCGTGAGTTCTCAGAAAGGACAACAACGTGTCTGTATGAGATTTTGTCAGATGATAAGTCGACGCCTGGATCAGAATATCGTCCAGATAAGGCGCTACTGCAATGCCTCACGGCCTGAGAACCGCCAGAAGGGACCCAAAAACCTTTGTGAAGATCCTGGGTGCTGTGGCCAACCCTAAGGGAAGAGCCACAAACTGAAAATGTTTGTCCAGAAAGGCAAACCTTAGGTACTGATGATGATCCTTGTGGATAGGAATATGAAGGTATGCATCCTTCAAGTCCACTGTAGTCATATATCGACCCTCCTGGATCATTGGTAAAATTGTTCGAATAGTCTCCATCTTGAAGGATGGGACTCTGAGAAGCTTGTTTAGACTCTTGAGATTTAAAATGGGTCTGAATGTTCCCTCTTTTTTGGGAACCACGAAAAGATTTGAGTAAAACCCCTGCCCCAGCTCCTGTATTGGAACGGGACGAATTACTCCCATAATAGAGAGATCTCTTACATAACTTAAGAATGCCTCTCTTTATCTGGTCTACAGACAATCATGAAAAAAGGAACCTTCCCCTTGGGAAGGAATTGTTGAATTCCAGTTGACACCCATGGGTCACGATTTCCAGTGCCCAGGGGTCCTGCACATCTCTTGCCCAAGCCTTGGCAAAGAGAGAAAGTCTGCCCCCTACTAGATAGCAGCGGGCTTCTTGGGTTGTTTACCCTTGTTCCAAGCCTGGTTGGGTCTCCAGACGGACTTGGCCTGAGCAAAATTCCCTTCCTGTTTTGTGGAAGAAGAGGAAGGGGTTCCCTTAAAGTTTCGAAAGGAACGAAAATAACTCTGTCTACCTTTCTGCTTAGATGTTTTATCCTGAGGTAAGAGATGGCCCTTACCTCCCGTAATATCTGAAATAATCTCTTTCAAGTCAGGACCAAATAGATTCTTCCCCTTGAAAGGAATAGACAAAAACAGAATTTATGTTTACCTGATAAATTACTTTCTCCAACGGTGTGTCCGGTCCACGGCGTCATCCTTACTTGTGGGATATTCTCTTCCCCAACAGGAAATGGCAAAGAGCCCAGCAAAGCTGGTCACATGATCCCTCCTAGGTTCCGCCTACCCCAGTCATTCGACCGACGTTAAGGAGGAATATTTGCATAGGAGAAACCATATGTTACCGTGGTGACTGTAGTTAAAGAAAATAAATTATCAGACCTGATTAAAAAAACCAGGGCGGGCCGTGGACCGGACACACCGTTGGAGAAAGTAATTTATCAGGTAAACATAAATTCTGTTTTCTCCAACATAGGTGTGTCCGGTCCACGGCGTCATCCTTACTTGTGGGAACCAATACCAAAGCTTTAGGACACGGATGAAGGGAGGGAGCAAATCAGGTCACCTAAATGGAAGGCACCACGGCTTGCAAAACCTTTCTCCCAAAAATAGCCTCAGAAGAA
>NW_026510867.1:0-47281 GCF_027579735.1 Bombina bombina | reverse complement strand
AGGATGACGCCGTGGACCGGACACACCTATGTTGGAGAAAACAGAATTTATGTTTACCTGATAAATTTCTTTCTCCAACGGTGTGTCCGGTCCACGGCCCGCCCTGGTTTTTTAATCAGGTCTGATAATTTATTTTCTTTAACTACAGTCACCACGGTACCATATGGTTTCTCCTATGCTATTATTCCTCCTTAACGTCGGTCGAATGACTGGGGTAGGCGGAGCCTAGGAGGGATCATGTGACCAGCTTTGCTGGGCTCTTTGCCATTTCCTGTTGGGGAAGAGAATATCCCACAAGTAAGGATGACGCCGTGGACCGGACACACCGTTGGAGAAAGAAATTTATCAGGTAAACATAAATTCTGTTTTTTCCCTGCGGGCTGTTAGGCTCGCGGGGGCAGAAAATGCTTCAATTTATTGCGTCATTCTTGGCGCAAACTTTTTTGGTGCAAAATTTTTTCATTTCCGGCGCCGTAGTTGATGCCGGAAGTTTGTTCGTTGTTACGTCATTTTTTGACGCATGTGTGTTCAGACGTTTTTTTGCGCCAAAAAATGTGGGCGTCGTTTTCGGCGTCAGAGGATGTGGCGTCCTCCTTGGCGCCAAAAAATATGGGCGTTGTACTTGGCGCCAATAATGTGGTTGTCATACTTGGCGCCAAAAATGTGGGCGTCATACTTGTTCCACTTTTTCTCACGTTATTTAAGTCTCAGTTTTTTGTTGCTTCTGGTTGCTAGAGGCTTGTTTGTTTTGCATTTTTTCCCATTCCTGAAACGGTCATTTAAGGAATTTGATAATTTTGCTTTATATGTTGTTTTTTTCTATTACATATTGCAAGATTTTCCATACACTGTTCCTGGATCAGAACATGCTGAGGGATTCCTGTTGACTGAGATCAGTCCTACCAACGCTAAGTTCATTTATTTTAAATGTTATGAATGTTTATCTTTAGCTATGGTTTGTAATAAGTTATCATGATAAATTTTTACATGCAGAATCCATTAGTATTTATGCTTTATATATTGCTCTTCTTTTTACATCTTATGTACAAGCTATACTTCGAAATTTATAAGAATTTTTTTGTGATTCTATTTTAAAGGCTTTGTCTGACATTCCGCCTTCTAATAAATTTTTAGGTCTTTTTCAAACTTCTTTTTTAGTTGATGAAGTTTCAAATGACCAACAACATAATGAATTATCCTTCTCTGATGGTGTTTTTTTTTCTCATTCAGAATTTTTCTTCATCAGATATTGACACTAACAAATCTACTTTTTTAGTTTTTAATAGAGTACATTTGTTCTTTGTTCAAAAGGTGTTGATTATTTTTGGATATTGAAGTAACTAGTTCTTTGGATTTTAAAGACTAGCTAACATTTAAATTCTGCTTATTTATCTTCTGTGATTTCTTCAGAGGTTTTTTCCTGTTCCTGATACTAGGGAATGGAATAGGCTGAGAATTTTCTTTTAGTACTTCTTTAAGGTTTTTAAATTGTATTCTTTGCCGGCAGTTAGTTTTGAGGAAAGATTCCCCAAGTTAATGGGGCTATCTCTACTCCTGCCAAATATACTATTATTCTTATAGCAAATAGTTTTTATTTTTTTCTTTCAGATGGTTGTATCTTATTTAAGGAAAATTATTTTCAGGTACTTTTATTAGACCTGTAATTTATTTGGCTGATGTTGCAATTGCTTCCTCTTTCTGGTTGGATACTTTAAGATCAAGTATCGGATTATGATTTGTTTAGCATTGTTAAAAGGACAAAATCTGCTACTCATTTGAAGTTCAGACTAAGTGCTATTGCATTGTCTTGCATTTGTTGATTGCGCAAGTCCAGTGTGTTGACTGGTCCTTTAACTTGATTAACATGCTAATAATTTCATTTGTGTTGTCATTTTATTAAATATTTTCACAAATGAGGTTTAATCTATGTCTTTAGCTATTTTAGCTAGAAGAACTTGGTGATTTTAATCTTGGAATGCTAATTTGATTTCTAAAATCCATATTTCTTTTTTTCCAAGATAATCAATTATTTGGTTCATAATTGGATTCAATTCTTTAACTGTTGCTCTGGGCTTCAAGATTGAGTTCTAAGACTAAAACTTTAAGCTTATATTAGTTTTCTGTTCTTACTAAAGAAAGGAATCCTGAATTCTTCCCCAAGTAACATGTTTATAATTGAAAGTTTTTTTCTTCATTCATTTAAGCCTTTTAAAAGTTCAAAGTCAGCTCCCCAAATTTGCATGTAGGTGCGGTTCTTATTCCAGCTTGGCTGGTAAAGGGCAGGTTAAGACTTTTTTTGTTTGGTTCTATTCGGTCCAAACTTCTTAGACTTTGGGTAAAGAATAGGATTCAGAGTAAAACCGTCTGTGAGAAGTCTTTTTTCTCTATCATATTCCAGCTATTCCAGTAAGACTAACACTTTCCTGAAGTGTGTTTCAGACCTATATGTTTTGGGTACTGGTGAAGTGTGGCTGGTCACCCATTGGGGCTCAAGCGCTGCTCAGACCTGGAGTTTTCTGGGGTATATTTTCCAGTTTCATTTTAGGAACTGGGTTTTGGGGTTTTATTCAAGACTATTCATTGTTCCAAAGATAGAAAATCTTTTTGAATTGTCATATAAGTGTACCATCTTTTAGAATGGTGTTTATATGGTCTATTCTGCCTTTTTGGTCAGTGATGGCATTATTTGTTTACAATAGATACAATAGATGCATATCTTCATTTTCTGTTTTCATTCAGATTATTTTTATTTTCTGAGATTCTCTTTTTTTGACAAGCATTACCAATTTGTTGCTTTTCCTTCTGGTCTAGCGACAGCTCTAAGAATCTTTTCAAGGTTCTCAGTGTTCCTTATTTGGACGGTATCGTGGTACTGGCTCAGTCTTTTCGTTCTGCGGAATCTCATACGATTCAACTTTGTTGTTTCTTCAAGACATGGTTAGAGGATCTTTTTATCAAAGCTCCTTGATTCCTCACACAAGGGTCACCTTTTTTAGGTTTCCAGATAGATTGTGTCAATGTTTTTGTCTCTAACAGACAAGTGACAAGTTTATTAGGTTCCGTTTGTCGGAACCTTCAGTCTCTATTATTTCCTTCAAGTTGCTATATATGCATGGAAGTTTTAGGTTTCATGGCTGCAGCATTGGATTTCATTCCCTTTGCTCATTTCATAGGAAACCTTTCCAGTTTTTTATGCTGAATAATGGTGCAGGGATTCTAGGATATCACTTTTTATATGTTTGAATCCTAATGTTTAACTATCTTTGATTCGGTGGTTAAGATCACCATCATTTAGTTTTACAGGTCTCTTCGGTTCTTTCAACCTGGACTATGATCTCTACAGATGCGAGTCTTTTAGGTTGGGAGGCTGTCTGAGGATCTCTGTCAGCACAAGGGGTTTGGAAATCTCAGGAGGCGAGATTACCATTTGATATTTTGGAACTCCGTGCATTCTCAGAGTTCTTCAGTTGGTTTCTTTTTGAAGAAGAGACGTTTATTGTTTTTTCAGACAGACAATGTCACAACTGTGGCGTATGTCAATCATCAGGGTGGGACTATCAGTCCTTGGGCTGTGACAGAAGTATCTAGGATATTTGCTTGGGCTAAATCCAGCTCCTATCTAATTTCTGTGTTCTTTTTCCCAGGTATAGACAATTGGGAAGCTTTACATCCGGGAGAATGGTCTCTTTAACCAGATATGTTTTTCAATTTTTCAGATGTGAGGGCTTCCAGAAATAGATCTGATGGCATCTCATCTAAGCAAGGAACTTCCCAGGGGCCTATTCAGGTCCGGGGATCCTCAGGCGGAAGTAGTGTATGCATTGACACTTCCTTGGAATTATCAATCTGCCTATATTTTTTCATCTCTGGTTCTTCTTTTAAGAGTGATTTTCAAAGTCATCAGAGAGCAATCTTTGGTGTGGCTGGTGGCTCCAGCATGGCCACTCAGGTTTTGGTATATGGTTCTTGTTCGGATGTCCAGTTGCCAATCTTGGTTACTTCCATTAAGGCCAGACCTTATATCTTAACATTCGTTTTTTTCATCAGGAATTCAAATGATTAATTTGATGGTATGAAAATTTAACGCTTAGTACTTAGTCATAGAAGTTTCTCTGACTCAGTAATTAATACTATGTTGCAGGCTCGTATATCTGTGTCTAGTAGGATTTATTATTGAGTTTGGAAGATTTACATCTCATGATGCTCTTCTTATGAATTCTCTTGGCATTCTTTTAGAATTCCTAGGATTTTTTAGTTTCTTTATAAGGTTTTTGTCTGCAAGTTCCTTGAAAGGACAAATATCTGCTTTTCCTGTGCTGTTTCACAGTAAGAATTGCTAAATCTTTCTGATATTCATTGTTTTGTTCAGGCTTTGGTTTGTATCAAGCCTGTCATTAAGCCAATTTCTACTCTTTGGAGACTTAATTTGATTCTGAAGGCTTTACAGGCTATTCTGTTTGAGCATATGCTTTCTTTGGACATTAATTACTTTCATGGAAAGTATTGTTCTTTTTAGACATCTCTTCAGCTAGAACAGTTTTTGAATTATCTGTTCTTTCTTGTGAATCTCCTTGTTCTGATTTTTCATCAGGATAAGGTGGTTTTTGCTGTCATTTAAATTTTCACCTAAAGTTGTGAATTCTAACAACATTAGTGGAGGAATTGTTGTCTTTTCATTGTGTCCTAATCCTTAGAATTCTTTGGTAAGATTCTTACATTCTTTGGATGTGTTAAGAGTTTTGAAATATTATGTTGAAGCTATTCAGATTTCAGACAGACTTCTAGTCTATTTATCTTTTCTGGTTTTAGGAAGGTCAGAAGGCTTCTGCAATTTCTTTGGCATCTTGGTTAAAGCTTTTGATTCATCATGCTTATTTGGAGTCGGGTTAATCCCCGTCTCATAGGATTACGGCTCATTCTACTAGGTCAGTTTCTACTTCCTGGGCTTTTTAAGAATGAAACCTCTGTTGATCAGATTTGCAAAGCAATGACTTTGTCTTCTTTGCATACTTTTACTAAAATTCTACCATTTTGATGTTTTCTCTTTAGAAGCAGTTTTTGGTAGAATAGTACTTCAGGCAGCTGTTTCAGTTTGATTCTTCTGCTTATAATTTCAGTTTTTTTCATTATAAAAATTGAAACTTTTGATTTGGGTAGTGGATTAATTTTTCTAGATTTCAGCAAAGCATTTGACACCGTCCCACACAATAAACTTATTCACAAACTATATCTCCTTGGTCTAGATTCAAAAATTGTGAACTGGGTGGAATGCTGGCTTAAGGACAGAAAACAAAGTGTCTTAGTAAATGGAGTTCATTCAGCAGAGGGGGCTGTTACTAGTGGTGTTCCTCAGGGGTCAGTTCTGGGGCCTGTTTTGTTTAACATATTTATCTGCGATATCAGCAAAGGGCTACAGGGGAAAGTATGTCTCTTTGCAGCTGATACAAAAATTTGCAACAGAGTGGATGTTCCAGGGGGGGTAGACAAAATGAGAAGTGATATACAACAATTGGATGATTGGACAAACGACTGGGATCTAAAGTTTAACACAGCAAAGTGTAAAATAATGCATTTAGGGAAGAAAAATCCAAATGTTAATTAGACTCAATGACACTTTACTGACTGTTACAGATGAGGAACAGGACTTGGGAATTATTATTTCAGATGATTTAAAACTTAGTAAACAATGTAGTAATGCAGCGAGTAAGGCTAGCAGAATGCTTGGATGTATTGGTAGAGGTATTTGCAGCAGAAATAGTAAGGTTATTATGCCACTTTATAGATCATTAGTTAGACCTCATCTTGAGTATTGTGTGCAGTTCTGGATGCCATATCTTCAGAAGGATATTAACAAACTTGAATCTGTGCAAAGGAGGGCTACCAAAATGGTACATGGTCTAAAAAATAAAACTTACCAAGATAGGCTCAATGACCTAAATATGTATAGCTTAGAGGAGAGAAGGGAAAGAGGTGATATGATAGCAACTTTCAAGTACATTAAAGGGTTTAGTAAAACTGAGGCTGTGGGTATTTTACAGAAAATGGAAAATTCAAGAACAAGGGGTCATGAGCTCAAGCTAAAGGGTAGTAGATTCAGGAGTAATTTGAGGAAGCACTTCTTTACAGAAAGAGTGATTGATTTATGGAATAAACTTCCTCAAGAGGTAGTAGCAACAAACACTGTGGGGGACTTTAAAAATGCATGGGACAAGCATAAGGCTATCCTACGAACTAGATAAGTTTATACTGTTAGGTAAGGTCGGGCAGACTTGCTGGGCCTATGGCTCTTATCTGCCATCAATATCTATGTTTCTGTTTTCAGCGGAATTGGCTGTCTTTATTTTATCCCTCCCTCTCTAGTGACTCTTGAGTGGAAGACTCCACATCTTGGGTATTGATATCCCATACGTCACTAGCTCATGGACTCTTGCTAATTACATGAAAGAAAACATAATTTATGTAAGAACTTACCTGATAAATTCATTTCTTTCATATTAGCAAGAGTCCATGAGGCCCACCCTTTTTTGTGGTGGTTATGATTTTTTTGTATAAAGCACAATTCTTCCAATTCCTTATTTTGATGCTTTCGCTCCTTTCTTATCACCCCACTTCTTGGCTATTCGTTAAACTGAATTGTGGGTGTGGTGAGGGGTGTATTTATAGGCATTTTAAGGTTTGGGAAACTTTGCCCCTCCTGGTAGGAATGTATATCCCATACGTCACTAGCTCATGGACTCTTGCTAATATGAAAGAAATTAATTTATCAGGTAAGTTCTTACATAAATTATGTTTTCTCCTCCTTGGAGTCTTAATTTGGTTCTGAAGGCGTTACAGGCTCCTCCATTTGAGCCTATGCATTATTTGGACATTAAACTACTTTTCTCCAACATAGGTGTGTCCGGTCCACGGCGTCATCCTTACTTGTGGGATATTCTCTTCCCCAACAGGAAATGGCAAAGAGCCCAGCAAAGCTGGTCACATGATCCCTCCTAGGCTCCGCCTACCCCAGTCATTCTCTTTGCCGTTGTACAGGCAACATCTCCACGGAGATGGCTTAGAGTTTTTTAGTGTTTAACTGTAGTTTTTATTATTCAATCAAGAGTTTGTTATTTTGAAATAGTGCTGGTATGTACTATTTACTCAGAAACAGAAAAGAGATGAAGATTTCTGTTTGTATGAGGAAAATGATTTTAGCAACCGTCACTAAAATCCATGGCTGTTCCACACAGGACTGTTGAGAGCAATTAACTTCAGTTGGGGGAACAGTGAGCAGTCTCTTGCTGCTTGAGGTATGACACATTCTAACAAGACGATGTAATGCTGGAAGCTGTCATTTTCCCTCTGGGATCCGGTAAGCCATGTTTATTACGATTGTAAATAAGGGCTTCAAAAAGGGCTTATTAAGACTGTAGACTTTTTTTGGGCTAAATCGATTGATTATTAACACATATTTAGCCTTGAGGAATCATTTTATCTGGGTATTTTGATATAATAATATCGGCAGGCACTGTTTTAGACACCTTATTCTTTAGGGGCTTTCCCAAAGCATAGGCAGAGCCTCATTTTCGCGCCGGTGTTGCGCACTTGTTTTTGAGAGGCATGGCATGCAGTCGCATGTGAGAGGAGCTCTGATACTTAGAAAAGACTTTCTGAAGGCGTCATTTGGTATCGTATTCCCCTTGGGGCTTGGTTGGGTCTCAGCAAAGCAGATACCAGGGACTGTAAAGGGGTTAAAGTTCAAAACGGCTCCGGTTCCGTTATTTTAAGGGTTAAAGCTTCCAAATTTGGTGTGCAATACTTTTAAGGCTTTAAGACACTGTGGTGAAAATTTGGTGAATTTTGAAAAATTCCTTCATGTTTTTTCGCATTTGCAGTAATAAAGTGTGTTCAGTTTAAAATTTAAAGTGACAGTAACGGTTTTATTTTAAAACGTTTTTTGTACTTGTTATCAAGTTTATGCCTGTTTAACATGTCTGAACTACCAGATAGACTGTGTTCTGAATGTGGGGAAGCCAGAATTCCTATTCATTTAAATAAATGTGATTTATGTGACAATGACAATGATGCCCAAGATGATTCCTCAAGTGAGGGGAGTAAGCATGGTACTGCATCATTCCCTCCTTCGTCTACACGAGTCTTGCCCACTCAGGAGGCCCCTAGTACATCTAGCGCGCCAATACTCCTTACTATGCAACAATTAACGGCTGTAATGGATAATTCTGTCAAAAACATTTTAGCCAAAATGAACACTTATCAGCGTAAGCGCGACTGCTCTGTTTTAGATACTGAAGAGCATGACGACGCTGATATTAATATTTCTGAAGGGCCCCTAACTCAGTCTGATGGGGCCAGGGAGGTTTTGTCTGAGGGAGAAATTACTGATTCAGGGAACATTTCTCAACAAGCTGAACCTGATGTGATTGCATTTAAATTTAAGTTGGAACATCTCCGCATTCTGCTTAAGGAGGTATTATCCACTCTGGATGATTGTGACAAGCTGGTCATCCCAGAGAAACTATGTAAAATGGACAAGTTCCTAGAGGTGCCGGGGCTCCCAGAAGCTTTTCCTATACCCAAGCGGGTGGCGGACATTGTTAATAAAGAATGGGAAAGGCCCGGTATTCCTTTCGTCCCTCCCCCCATATTTAAAAAATTGTTTCCTATGGTCGACCCCAGAAAGGACTTATGGCAGACAGTCCCCAAGGTCGAGGGAGCGGTTTCCACTTTAAACAAACGCACCACTATACCCATAGAGGATAGTTGTGCTTTCAAAGATCCTATGGATAAAAAATTAGAAGGTTTGCTTAAAAAGATGTTTGTTCAGCAGGGTTACCTTCTACAACCAATTTCATGCATTGTCCCTGTCGCTACAGCCGCATGTTTCTGGTTCGATGAGCTGATAAAGGCGGTCGACAGTGATTCTCCTCCTTATGAGGAGATTATGGACAGAATCAATGCTCTCAAATTGGCTAATTCTTTCACCCTAGACGCCACTTTGCAATTGGCTAGGTTAGCGGCTAAGAATTCTGGGTTTGCTATTGTGGCGCGCAGAGCGCTTTGGTTGAAATCTTGGTCGGCTGATGCGTCTTCCAAGAACAAGCTACTTAACATTCCTTTCAAGGGGAAAACGCTGTTTGGCCCTGACTTGAAAGAGATTATCTCGGATATCACTGGGGGTAAGGGCCACGCCCTTCCTCAGGATCGGCCTTTCAAGGCAAAAAATAAACCTAATTTTCGTCCCTTTCGTAGAAACGGACCAGCCCAAAGTGCTACGTCCTCTAAGCAAGAGGGTAATACTTCTCAAGCCAAGCCAGCTTGGAGACCAATGCAAGGCTGGAACAAGGGAAAGCAGGCCAAGAAACCTGCCACTGCTACCAAGACAGCATGAAATGTTGGCCCCCGATCAGGGACCGGATCTGGTGGGGGGCAGACTCTCTCTCTTCGCTCAGGCTTGGGCAAGAGATGTTCTGGATCCTTGGGCGCTAGAAATAGTCTCCCAAGGTTATCTTCTGGAATTCAAGGGACTTCCCCCAAGGGGGAGGTTCCACAGGTCTCAGTTGTCTTCAGACCACATAAAAAGACAGGCATTCTTACTTTGTGTAGAAGACCTGTTAAAAATGGGAGTGATTCATCCCGTTCCATTAAGAGAACAAGGGATGGGGTTCTACTCCAATCTGTTTATAGTTCCCAAAAAAGAGGGAAAGTTCAGACCAATCTTAGATCTCAAGATCTTAAACAAGTTTCTCAAGGTTCCATCGTTCAAGATGGAAACCATTCGAACTATTCTTCCTTCCATCCAGGAAGGTCAATTCATGACCACGGTGGATTTAAAGGATGCGTATCTACATATTCCTATCCACAAGGAACATCATCGGTTCCTGAGGTTCGCATTCCTGGACAAACATTACCAGTTCGTGGCGCTTCCTTTCGGATTAGCCACTGCTCCAAGGATTTTCACAAAGGTACTAGGGTCCCTTCTAGCTGTGCTAAGACCAAGGGGCATTGCTGTAGTACCTTACTTGGACGACATTCTGATTCAAGCGTCGTCCCTTCCTCAAGCAAAGGCTCACACGGACATTGTCCTGGCCTTTCTCAGATCTCACGGATGGAAAGTGAACGTGGAAAAGAGTTCTCTATCTCCGTCAACAAGGGTTCCCTTCTTGGGAACAATAATAGACTCCTTAGAAATGAGGATTTTTCTGACAGAGGCCAGAAAAACGAAACTTCTAAACTCTTGTCAAATACTTCATTCCGTTCCTCTTCCTTCCATAGCTCAGTGCATGGAAGTGATCGGGTTGATGGTAGCGGCAATGGACATAGTTCCTTTTGCACGCATTCATCTAAGACCATTACAACTGTGCATGCTCAGTCAGTGGAATGGGGACTATACAGACTTGTCTCCGAAGATACAAGTAAATCAGAGGACCAGAGACTCACTCCGTTGGTGGCTGTCCCTGGACAACCTGTCACGAGGGATGACATTCCGCAGACCAGAGTGGGTCATTGTCACGACCGACGCCAGTCTGATGGGCTGGGGCGCGGTCTGGGGATCCCTGAAAGCTCAGGGTCTTTGGTCTCGGGAAGAATCTCTTCTACCGATAAATATTCTGGAACTGAGAGCGATATTCAATGCTCTCAAGGCTTGGCCTCAGCTAGCGAGGGCCAAGTTCATACGGTTTCAATCAGACAACATGACAACTGTTGCGTACATCAACCATCAGGGGGGAACAAGGAGTTCCCTGGCGATGGAAGAAGTGACCAAAATCATTCTATGGGCGGAGTCTCACTCCTGCCACCTGTCTGCTATCCACATCCCAGGAGTGGAAAATTGGGAAGCGGATTTTCTGAGTCGTCAGACATTGCATCCGGGGGAGTGGGAACTCCATCCGGAAATCTTTGCCCAAGTCACTCAGCTGTGGGGCATTCCAGACATGGATCTGATGGCCTCTCGTCAGAACTTCAAAGTTCCTTGCTACGGGTCCAGATCCAGGGATCCCAAGGCGGCTCTAGTGGATGCACTAGTAGCACCTTGGACCTTCAAACTAGCTTATGTGTTCCCGCCGTTTCCTCTCATCCCCAGGCTGGTAGCCAGGATCAATCAGGAGAGGGCGTCGGTGATCTTGATAGCTCCTGCGTGGCCACGCAGGACTTGGTACGCAGATCTGGTGAATATGTCATCGGCTCCTCCTTGGAAGCTACCTTTGAGACGAGACCTTCTTGTTCAGGGTCCGTTCGAACATCCGAATCTGGTTTCACTCCAGCTGACTGCTTGGAGATTGAACGCTTGATCTTATCGAAGCGAGGATTCTCAGATTCTGTTATCGATACTCTTGTTCAGGCCAGAAAGCCTGTAACTAGAAAGATTTACCACAAAATTTGGAAAAAATATATCTGTTGGTGTGAATCTAAAGGATTCCCTTGGGACAAGGTTAAGATTCCTAGGATTCTATCCTTCCTTCAAGAAGGATTGGAAAAAGGATTATCTGCAAGTTCCCTGAAGGGACAGATTTCTGCCTTGTCTGTGTTACTTCACAAAAAGCTGGCCGCTGTGCCAGATGTTCAAGCCTTTGTTCAGGCTCTGGTTAGAATTAAGCCTGTTTACAAACCTTTGACTCCTCCTTGGAGTCTCAATTTAGTTCTTTCAGTTCTTCAGGGGGTTCCGTTTGAACCCTTGCATTCCGTTGATATTAAGTTATTATCTTGGAAAGTTTTGTTTTTAGTTGCAATTTCTTCTGCTAGAAGAGTTTCAGAATTATCTGCTCTGCAGTGTTCTCCTCCTTATCTGGTGTTCCATGCAGATAAGGTGGTTTTACGTACTAAACCTGGTTTTCTTCCAAAAGTTGTTTCTAACAAAAACATTAACCAGGAGATTATCGTACCTTCTCTGTGTCCGAAACCAGTTTCAAAGAAGGAACGTTTGTTGCACAATTTGGATGTTGTTCGCGCTCTAAAATTCTATTTAGATGCTACAAAGGATTTTAGACAAACATCTTCCTTGTTTGTTGTTTATTCCGGTAAAAGGAGAGGTCAAAAAGCAACTTCTACCTCTCTCTCTTTTTGGATTAAAAGCATCATCAGATTGGCTTACGAGACTGCCGGACGGCAGCCTCCCGAAAGAATCACAGCTCATTCCACTAGGGCTGTGGCTTCCACATGGGCCTTCAAGAACGAGGCTTCTGTTGATCAGTTATGTAGGGCAGCGACTTGGTCTTCACTGCACACTTTTACCAAATTTTACAAGTTTGATACTTTTGCTTCTTCTGAGGCTATTTTTGGGAGAAAGGTTTTGCAAGCCGTGGTGCCTTCCATTTAGGTGACCTGATTTGCTCCCTCCCTTCATCCGTGTCCTAAAGCTTTGGTATTGGTTCCCACAAGTAAGGATGACGCCGTGGACCGGACACACCTATGTTGGAGAAAACAGAATTTATGTTTACCTGATAAATTACTTTCTCCAACGGTGTGTCCGGTCCACGGCCCGCCCTGGTTTTTTTAATCAGGTCTGATAATTTATTTTCTTTAACTACAGTCACCACGGTACCATATGGTTTCTCCTATGCAAATATTCCTCCTTAACGTCGGTCGAATGACTGGGGTAGGCGGAGCCTAGGAGGGATCATGTGACCAGCTTTGCTGGGCTCTTTGCCATTTCCTGTTGGGGAAGAGAATATCCCACAAGTAAGGATGACGCCGTGGACCGGACACACCGTTGGAGAAAGTAATTTATCAGGTAAACATAAATTCTGTTTCCTGGAAAGTTTTGTTCCTTTTGGCTATCACTTCTGGTAGAAGAGTTTCTGAGCTATCTGCTTTTTCTTGTGAGTCTCCGTTTCTGATTTTTCATCAGGATAAGGCAGTTTTGCGGACTTCTTTTCAATTTTTACCTAAGGTTGTGAATTCTAACAACATTAGTAGAGAAATTGTTGTCCCTTCCTTATGTCCTAATCCTAAGAATTCTTTGGAGAGATCCTTACATTCTTTGGATGTGGTAAGAGCTTTGAAATTTTATGTGGAAGCTACTAAAGATTTCAGGAAGACTTCCAGTCTATTTGTTTTATTTTCTGGTCCTAGGAAAGGTCAGAAGGCTTCTGCTAATTCCTTGGCTTCTTGGTTGAAACTTTTGATTCATCAAGCTTATTTGGAGTCGGGTCAGGCCCCGCCTCAGAGAATTACAGCTCATTCTACTAGATCAGTTTCCACTTCGTGGGTTTTTAAGAATGAAGCTTCAGTTGATCAGATTTGCAAAGCAGCGACTTGGTCCTCTTTGCATACATTTACTAAATTCTACCGTTTTGATGTATTTGCTTCTTCGGAAGCAGTTTTTGGTAGAAAAGTTCTTCAGGCAGCTGTTTCAGTTTGATTCTTCTGCTTTTTGATTTAAGTTTTTTTCTTTCAAACATGAATTAAACTTATTTTTGTTTTGGGTTGTGGATTAATTTTTTCAGCGGAATATGGCTGTTTATATTTTTATTCACTCCCTCTCTAGTGACTCTTGAGTGGAAGATTCCACATCTTGGGTATTGATATCCCATATGTCACTAGCTCATGGACTCTTGCCAATTACATGAAAGAAAACATAATTTATGTAAGAACTTACCTGATAAATTAATTTCTTTCATATTGGCAAGAGTCCATGAGGCCCACCCTTTTTATGGTGGTTATGATTTTTTGTATAAAGCACAATTATTTCCAAATTTCCTTTGTTGATGCTTTCTACTCCTTTCTTTATCACCCCACTGCTTGGCTATTCGTTAAACTGAATTGTGGGTGTGGAGAGGGGTGTATTTATAGGCATTTTGAGGTTTGGGAAACTTTGCCCCTCCTGGTAGGATTGTATATCCCGTATGTCACTAGCTCATGGACTCTTGCCAATATGAAAGAAAAAAATGTATCAGTTAAGTTCTTACATAAATTATGTTTTTTCCCTATCTGTTTATTTGTCTAAAAATGAAGCCGGTCGGGTTGTGTGTAATATAACGCCCACGATGGACGGGGCTATTGTTTTTGCGCACTTGATAATTACGCTGTGCAGTTTTTCAGCTTGTCTGGTACATGGAGCTACAGGAAAATAGTTTGTTTAAAATTTAAAGACACAGTATCGTTGTAGACAAAATTATTTGAGTTAAGGTAATATTTGTAAATTTTGCCTTTCTTTTTGGAACATTTTTTTCTCCCCGCCAAACAAAAATGTTTAGTTTTAAATTTTATGGATCAGTATGGATAAAGGAGCCGTGCAAAATGTTACTTGCTCCATGTGCTTTACGTTATAGAGAACAAATTTTTCATGAACAAAATTTTTCAGAAGCGGATGCTTTTCAGGAGTCTGACAAGAATCAGAGTATGCCGCAGCTTTATCCCCAAGCATCCCAAATCTTAACGCCCGCACAAGCAGTGCCCTGTACTTTTGCTCTAGCCCCTGCTGGAGTTACCTTAAAAGACTTAGCTTCGCTTATGTCCTCCACAATTTCTGATGTGTTGTCTGTTTTTCCTATGATGCAAGGCAAGCGTAAGAGGAAAGATAACCATGTTATCAGTGAGGTTTCTGATGCCATGGTGGCAATCTCGGATGTACCCTCCCAGGGAACTGAGATGAAGGGTATAGAGGTTCTATCAGAAGGCAAAATTTCAAACTCAGAGAGTTCATTGCCTTTGACTTGACTGATTCAGAGGTTGTCTCTTTCAGGTTTAAACTAGAACACCTCCGCCTGTTACTCAGGGAGGTTTTAGTTACTTTAGACAACTGTGATTCCACAGTAGTGGTCGCTCCAGCGAAATCGAGTAAATTGGACAGATATTTCGATGTTCCTTTCTTATTCAGATGTTTTTCCAGTTCCTAAGCGAGCTTTGGAGATTATTTCTAAGGAATGGGAGAGACTAGGTATTCCCTTCTCTCCATCTCCTATTTTCAAGATGTTTCCTATAGCTGACGCTGTCAGGGAAGCTTGGCAAACGGTTCCTAAGGTGGAAGGGGCTATTTCCACCTTAGCAAAGCGAACTACTATTCCCATTGAGGATAGTTGTGCTTTTAAAGATCCCATGGACAAGAAGTTGGAGGGTCTACTTAAAAAGATTTATGTTCACCAAGGTCTGCTATTGCAGCCGGCTGCGTGCATTGCTACTGTCACTAGTGCAGCAGCTTATTGGTTTGATGCTCTGTCCGAGTCTCTCAAGACTGAGACTTCCTTAGAGGAGATCCAAGATAGGATTAAAGCTCTGAAGTTAGCTAATGCTTTTATTACAGATGCTTCTCTGCAAATTACTAAATTAGCAGCTAAGAGTTTGGGGTTCTCTATCCTAGCCGGCAGAGCCTTATGGTTAAAACCTTGGTCTGCGGACGTGTCATCTAAGCTTCTAGCGATTCCTTACAAGGGGAAGACCTTGTTTGGACCTGGACTGACACATTATCTCTGATATCATGGGAGGTAATGTAAGGGAGGATAAGAGAAACAAACAGAAAGGACGACAGAGTAATTTTCGTTCATTTCGAAATTTCAAGGGAAATTCTTTCTCTTCCTCTTCTAAACCAGAACAATCTAAGCCTTCTTGGAGACCCAACCAGTCTTGGAACAAGGGTAAACAAAAAAAGCCTGCTGTTGAATCCAAAACAGCATGAAGGGCATGCCCCCGAGTAGGGGGCAGACTTTCCTTCATTCAGGCTTGGATTCGGGACGTTCAGGATCCCTTGGCGATAGAAATAGTTTCTCAGGGATACAAACTGGAGTTAATCTTGAAAGAAGGTTTCTTCTTTCAAGATTATCTGCAAACCAGATAAAAAAGAGGTGTTCTTACATTGTGTAAGAGACCTCTCCTCTCTGGGAGTGATTATTCCAGTTCCAGTACAGGAACAGGGGCAGGATTTTTATTCAAATCTGTTTGTAGTTCCCAAAAAGGAGGGAACCTTTAGACCTATCTTAGACCTAAGAGTCTAAACAAGTTTCTCAGAGTTCCATCATTCAAGATGGAAACTATTCGTACCATTCTTTAATTTATCCAGGAGGGTCAATTTATGACGACAGTGGTTTTAAAGGATGCATATCTACATGTTCCTATCCACAGGTTCCTGAGGTTTGCCTTTCTGGACAAACACTTTCAGTTCGTGGCTCTTCCTTTCGGTCTGGCCATGGCACCCAGAATTTTCACAAAGGTTCTGGTGGTCTCTGCTGGACCCAGAATTTTCACAAAGGTTCTGGTGGTCTCTGCTGGACCCAGAATTTTCACAAAGGTTCTGGTGGTCTCTGCTGGACCCAGAATTTTCACAAAGGTTCTGGTTGTCTCTGCTGGACCCAGAATTTTCACAATGGTTCTGGGAGTCTCTGCTGGACCCAGAATTTTCACAAAGGTTCTGGGGTCTCTGCTGGCGGTTCTAAGACCGCGGGGCATTGCGATGGCACCTTATCTGGACGATATTCTAATCCAGACGCCATTTTGTCAACAAGCAAGATCTCATACCGACGTTGTGCTATCCTTCCTGAGAACTTACGGGTGGAAGATAAATCTGGAAAAGAGTTCCTTAATCCCGAAGACAAGGGTAACTTTCTTGGGAACTCTAATCGATTCTATATCTGAGGATTTTTTTGAGAGGTCAGGAAATCAAACATTCTAGATACCTGTCGAGCCCTTCAGTCCACTCCCCAGCCGTCAGTGGCTCAGTGCATGGAAGTAATCGGACTGATGGTGGCGGCAATGGACATCATCCCGTTTGCTCGGTTCCACCTCAGGCCTCTGCAGTTAAACATGTCAGTGGAATGGAGATTATGCAGATCTTTTAATTCAAGGACCCTTCCTTCACCCAAATCTAGTTTCTCTGAAGCTGACTGCTTGGAGATTAAACGCTTAATTTTATCCAAGCTGGGTTTTTCCGACTCGGTCATAGAGACCATGATTCAGGCTCGTAAGCCTGTAACTAGAAAGATTTATCATAAGATATGGCGTAAATATCTCTATTGGTGTGAATCCAAGGACTACTCATGGAGTAGAGTTAGGATTCCCAGAATTTTGTCTTTTCTCCAAAAAGGTTTGGAGAAAGGTTTATCGACAAGTTCCCTAAAAGGTCAAATCTCTGCCTTTATCTGTTTTGTTACACAAATGCCTGGCAGAGGTCCCAGATGTACAATCATTTTGTCAGGCCCTGGTTAGGATCAGGCCTGTGTTCAAATCGGTTACTCCTCCATGGAGTTTGAATTTAGTTCTCAAAGTTCTTCAAGGGGCTCCATTTGAGCCTATACATTCCTTAGATATTAAGTTGTTATCTTGGAAAGTTTTGTTTCTTGTTGCTATTTCTTCAGCTTGTAGAGTGTCTGTCTGAACTTTCGGCATTGCAACACACTTCGCCTTACCTTATTTTCCATTCAGATAAGGTAGTTTTACGTACTAAACTAGGTTTACTTCCTACGGTTGTTTCAGACAGGAACATTAATCAGGAAATTGTTGTTTCTTCCTTGTGTCCTAATCCTCCTCCTCAGAAAGAACGTCTTTTGCACAATTTGGACGACGTTCGTGCTTTAAAATTTTATTTACAGGCGACTAAGGACTTTCGTCATTCCTCTTCTTTGTTTGTAATTTTATCTGGGAAACGTAGAGGTCAGAAAGCTACGGCTACCTCTTTCTTTTTGGCTGAGGAGTATCATCCATTTTGCATAAAAAAATGAAGCTTCCATGGAACAGATCTGCAAAGCTGCAACTTGGTCTTCTCTTCACACTTTTTCGAAATTCTATAAATGTGATACTTTTGCCTCGACTGAGGCTGTTTTAGGGAGAAAAGTTCTTCAATCAGTGGTGCCTTCCGTTTAGGTTTCCTTTCTTGTCCCTCCCGTATCATCTGTGCCCTCTAGCTTGGGTATTGTATCCCATAAGTAATGAAGATGATCTGTGGACTCATCGTGTCTTTAAAAAGAAAAGAAAATGTATGCTTACCTGATAAATTGTTTCTTTTTAGACACAAATGAGTCCACGTCCCGTCCTGTTCTTTTATGACAGGTTATTAATTATAAACTTCAGACACCTTGCACCTTGGCTTTTCCTTTCTCTTCCTAACTTTGGTCGAATGACTGGAGTGGGAGGGAAGGGAGGAGCTATTTAGCAGCTCTGCTTTGGTGCTCTTTGCCTCCTCCTGCTGACCAGGAGGTGAATATCCCATAAGTAATGAAGATGATCCGTGGACTCATCGTGTCTAAAAAGAAACAAATTTATCAGGTAAGCATAAATTTTCTTTTTTTGCTTTTCTTCTTCTGAGATCTATAAAGGTATTCTTAGACTTTGCATTGGAATCCCCTCAAACTCCTCTCAGTGGATAGTCCTCAGCATCCTGTTAAGAGACCATTACTAGGCCTGGCAGATTTTGGTTTACGGAACTGGTGAAGATATTATCCTATTCCCCGTGGAAGTTCCGCTGCGGAAGGACCTTCTTCTTTAGGGTCTTTTTCTATATCCAAATCTAGTTTCTCTGAAGCTGATTGCATGGATTTTAATCGTCTAGTCTTTTCTAGACAAGGTTTTTCTGTAGGGGTTATGGACAACCTGATCCAGGTGCGTAAGCCAGTTTCTCACAAAATTTTCCTTTAATTTTGGCGACCTTATATTTTCTGGTGCAAATCTCTGGGTTTTTCTTGGTGTTAAGTGAGAGTTTCCCTGTATTTTTTTTCTTCTCCAGGAGGGTCTGGAGAAGGGTTAGTCAGTCAGTTCCCTATTGTTACAAACTGCTGTTTGTAACTGGCCCTTTAAATGGAAAATTGCCCTGCTTCCCTGCATTTTGGAGAAGCCTATTTGCCAGCCTCCTGCCACATGACTATGGCCCCTGGAAGATTGTGCCCCTGAGGACATATTGACTTTTGTTGGGTGTGTGTGGCCCTTTAAGAACCGTCTGGGGACATATTGTGACTTTGATGAACAATGCCCCTTTAAGACTATGTCCCCAGACCTGTGAAATGACTTGTCCCTGGCTTTCTCCCACTTGGTTCAGTTTCATTGTGTGCCATTAAGAGTTAAATTTTGTTCAGCTTCAAGAAACCTATTCTAAATACAAGTCTGCTGGGATTAGCTCTAATTAGGTTTAGTGATCAACTTTCCCATTGTCTAATCAGACTAGTATTGATAAGGTGGACTGCATTGTTTTATTGTGTGTAATGTTATCTGCTGAAGTAAATGTTGTGGCCTGTCAAAGGGAGTGTCTCTCTATCTAATATCAAATGTGTGATGGGGGATTTTATGCCTCCCCCTGAGAGTGTCCTGTTTGCATGTAACCTGAATAAAAGCAGGCTGTGTGCTCCAGCACATCAGACCTATGTTGACCCTCTAACTTGAAGCTTTGACTCATGTTTGTAGGATACAGCTTATAATCACTACAGGGATTGCTATGCTCTTCATACTCCCTTAGCTACAGAAGGAAGAGGTTCACCTACTGGAGCCTGGTCATAGGTCCAGGGCGCAGAGCAGACGGCGAGATACCAGCCCAGCAGCGGTGGTTCATAGAGTCTGCATTACTTATGGTGGCTACGCAGCAGTTATAGTGTCCACGGTGCTGCTGCTCCTTTGGTGAGCGCTAGGAGCATCCTTTTCTACGGTCCAACTTCCAGCCAGCCTGGAGGCAACCGTAACATTTGGCGGCAGCGGTGGGATTGGCGTCCTAGCGCAAGGAGCAGCACCACAGCAGCACTGGTATCGTAGGAAAGTTATTGAGGGCAACGCTAGCCACTGCGCAGCGTCCCTACCTACAGCAGCATGGAGCTGACAAGATACTGGTCAGAACCCTGTGAAGAGCACCTCAACCTGATCCGTCGCTATGAGGGCGCGGATTTCGTTCCAGAGGTAAAGAGGCGGCTAGTCCGATATGGTCCAGACCCTGCGCAGGAGGTAGTCAGTCGCATCATCCGGGAATTGGATACGGAGAACAAAGCGGCACGAGCCTTTGAGCGCCAACTGTGGAGTTTGAGGGTATGGACACCTGGTCTCTCTCCCCAGCCCCAGCATGTTCCACAGGGAGAGGAGAGCAGCGACCTCCCTCCCCAGCGGCAGTATGCTGTGCAGAGGGAAGAGACAACCGGTCTCCTTCCCCAACCAGAGATACCAGAGGCAGCAGGCCTCATAGACTGGTCCTGGGAGGACCCCCAGCAGGCAGGTGGAGATGGGACCGCAGTCTCTCTACCGGCCCTACAGGGATGCTGGGCAGGCGGCCCAGATCCCCAGCGACAGACCCAGCTACAGGGAGGGGAGAGCATCGACCTCCCTCCCCAGCCGGAGTGTGCCTTCCAGGGAGAGGAGACAACCGGTCTCTCTCCCCAGCCGCAGCATGTTCCACAGGAAGCGGAGAGCATCGACCTCCCTTCCCAACGGCCGCCGGAGTATCAGGAGGAGGAGGTAAGCCAATCTCCCCCTCCCCAGCTAACTCCTAACTTGGGCCCAGGGTTAACAGTGGAGATGTTGGCCCCCACTGACCCCCACGTTCCCTTTGCCACCGGGCAGGACTATGCCCCAATTCCCCCAGCAGAGGAGCTGGCATCAGGGCAGAGCGCTGCTGGCCTCTGCCCTACAGACCTTGTCCTTGTTACAGAACTGGCCTGCAAACCCCTCACCCCAGCAGAAGCGCTGGCACCAGGGCAGAGTGCCGCTGGCCTCTGCCCCCCAAGTACCATCCGCTATTTGCCCAGCTGCGCCAGGAAGGCCGAGGATGCTGCACTTTCATCCTGCAACCTGGAACTTACAGGCCAGTACTACGTATTGTGGGGGGGCTACTTTGCTGCTAGCGATTATTTGTGGGTGGGTTGCGAGACTAACTTGGGCACTGACCGGCAGAAGGTCAGGTGCCTGGTTAGTCTCCCTCCAAAAGGGGAGATATGTTACAAACTGCTGTTTGTAACTGGCCCTTTAAATGGAAAATTGCCCTGCTTCCCTGCATTTTGGAGAAGCCTATTTGCCAGCCTCCTGCCACATGACTATGGCCCCTGGAAGATTGTGCCCCTGAGGACATATTGACTTTTGTTGGGTGTGTGTGGCCCTTTAAGAACCGTCTGGGGACATATTGTGACTTTGATGAACAATGCCCCTTTAAGACTATGTCCCCAGACCTGTGAAATGACTTGTCCCTGGCTTTCTCCCACTTGGTTCAGTTTCATTGTGTGCCATTAAGAGTTAAATTTTGTTCAGCTTCAAGAAACCTATTCTAAATACAAGTCTGCTGGGATTAGCTCTAATTAGGTTTAGTGATCAACTTTCCCATTGTCTAATCAGACTAGTATTGATAAGGTGGACTGCATTGTTTTATTGTGTGTAATGTTATCTGCTGAAGTAAATGTTGTGGCCTGTCAAAGGGAGTGTCTCTCTATCTAATATCAAATGTGTGATGGGGGATTTTATGCCTCCCCCTGAGAGTGTCCTGTTTGCATGTAACCTGAATAAAAGCAGGCTGTGTGCTCCAGCACATCAGACCTATGTTGACCCTCTAACTTGAAGCTTTGACTCATGTTTGTAGGATACAGCTTATAATCACTACAGGGATTGCTATGCTCTTCATACTCCCTTAGCTACAGAAGGAAGAGGTTCACCTACTGGAGCCTGGTCATAGGTCCAGGGCGCAGAGCAGACGGCGAGATACCAGCCCAGCAGCGGTGGTTCATAGAGTCTGCATTACTTATGGTGGCTACGCAGCAGTTATAGTGTCCACGGTGCTGCTGCTCCTTTGGTGAGCGCTAGGAGCATCCTTTTCTACGGTCCAACTTCCAGCCAGCCTGGAGGCAACCGTAACACCTATAAAGTCAGATTTTTGCTATTTCTGTTCTGCTTCTCAAGCGTTTAACCAGATGTTCAGTCCTTTGTCCAGGCTCTGGTCAGCTCAGGCCTGTGTTCAATCCTGTTGCTCCACCTAGGAGCCTTCTCCTTGTTTTTTCGGGTTCTGCTGCAGGCTCTGTTTGAACCTCTGCATTTTTTGATATTTTGTCTTTTTTTTTAGTTTTGCTTTCTTCTGCTCGTAGAGTCTCTGAACTATTGGCTCTACAGTGTGATCCGCCTTATCTTTTTTTCCATGCGGATAGGGCGGTTCTTCGTACCAATTTGGGATTCCTTCATAAGGTAGTTTCGCACTGCAATATCAATTGGAAATTGTTGTTCCTCCTTGTGTCCCAATTCTTCTTCTCAGAAAGATTGTCTGTTACTCTCTTGGATATAGTGAGTGTTCTAATATCCCATCTCCGAGCTACTATGGATTTGCGTCCATTTTTTTTTTTTCATTATAATTTTTTTTTTATAGTATAGCAACCGTAAGGGCCAGAAGACTGCGGCAACTTCTATTTCCTTTTGGTTGAGGAGTGTTATCGGTTGACTTATGAGTCAGCTGGACAACAGTCTCCTGAGAGGATTACGGCTCATTCGTCTTGAGCTTTGGTCTTCCTGTGCCTTTTAAAATTGAGGTTTCGGGGGAGCATGCTTACAAGGTGATCTTTTGGTCCCCGTTATGTACATTTTTAAAGCTGAGGCTTCCTTTTGGAAGAAAGGATTTTCAAGCGGTGGTGCTCTCAGTTTAGGTCTGCCTGTCTTGTTCTCCCTCCCTTTCCATTCTGTGTCCTCTAGCTTGGGTATTGGTTCCCACTAGTAATTAGAATGGATTTGTGGACTCTCCATGCCATTGGAAAGAAAACAAAATGTATGCTTACCTGATTATTTTCTTTCCTGGCATGGAGAGTCCACGACCCGCCCTTGTCTAAATTCAGGACAGCTTTATTACCCATTCCCCAGTTTTGCATAACCAACACAGTTATATTAATATACTTTTTACCTCTGTGATTACCTTTTATCTAAGTATCTTCTGACAGCCCTCTGATCACATTGACTTTTTATTTATTATCTATTGACTTGCATTTAGTACTGTGTTGTGCGAAATATTAAATAACTCCTCGGGTGTGAACACAATGTTATCTATATAGCCCACATGAACTAGCAGTCTCCTGTTGTGAAAAGCAAATAAAAAAACATGTGATAAGAGACTGTCTATAGTGGCTTAACAGGCAGAAATTTAGAGGTTTAAATGTTATAAAGTATATTAATATATTAATGTTGGTTGTGCAATGCTGGGGAACGGGTAAAGGCATTATCTATCTTTTTAAACAACAACAATTTTAGTGTAGACTGTCCCTTTAAACCTTCTACTGATAACGTTCTCAGTACTAGGTTAAAGTTTTTGAGATAAATTTATTTTTTAGGTGGGCGGATGTGTCTTACGATGCAATCCTTTAGGTATGCCCTTGGCCAGCTTATTAATGCTTCTTCATCAGCACATATACTTTTATGAGCTCAGGGGATCTTTTTTATTTTGTGTGTGTGTGTTGCTTTTTTGCACCGTTTTTGGAGCATAGTGAGTGTATATGCCTGCACGCATGCATGTGATCTAAGCGTGTCTATGTCACAGATTGATGACCTAGTTTTGTCACTTTTTTTTTTTCCTTATAGACGGATCCTGGATGTAAATGTGTTTTATGCAAACAGGCTGTGGTTCTCCCTCCTGCTCAA
Source organism: Bombina bombina (assembly GCF_027579735.1). Lineage (NCBI taxonomy): Eukaryota > Metazoa > Chordata > Amphibia > Anura > Bombinatoridae > Bombina > Bombina bombina. The sequence goes on along the minus strand of NW_026510867.1, from coordinate 23,791 downwards.
TTGTGTAATGCCTGTCATCAAAAGCGTATGCATAGTGACCAACCTATTGTATCTTTGGCTTCTAAAGGGATTGTTTCTCATTCTGTCCTTTACAGGAACAATTAGATCCCCCTCCTTATCTGAGGGAGTATGTCAAGTCACAGATCTGATGGCCGCCTCCCCCCCCCCTGCCATGTAAAAGGAAAAGGCCAGTGTCTGATTTGCCTTCCACTAGTGCTTGTATTTCTGAATCTCATTGTGAGTCAGTTATGTCTGAGGGGGTAGTGTTATCTGATGATCAGGGAGTTTGTCAGGCTGTTAATACCGATTCATCTCCCTGAGACTAAGTTAAAGGAACAGTATACACCCATTGTCATATGACTGCATGTAATAGACACTACTATAAAGAATAACATGCACAGATACTGATATAAAAATCCAGTATAAAACTGTTTAAAAACTTACTTAGAAGCTCTCAATTTAGCTCTGTTGAAAAGGTAGCTGGAAAGCCCATTGCAGGTGGGAAATTAGACACTCCCCCTTCTTTTGCATATGAAAAGACCCTTTACACAAACAGGAGCAAGCTTGAGTAGGTATCTGACGGTATTCTCCTAAAACTTGATTATTTGATTGAAAATCAGAGCAATGTTATTTAAAAATAAGCAAAACAATACATTTAAAAAAAAATAACTTTATGGGCTTTATAAATCTACAAAACATTTATGCAAAGTAAAAATAAGTGTATAATGTCCCTTTAAGCTGCTCTTTGGTTAAAGAAGTATTGCTTGCTTTGGAGGTTTCAGATAATTCTTCAGCTGTGGAAACTTTGAAGGGTCAGCTAGATACTTATTTTAAATTGGATGAATTGTCTGAATTTGTGTTCCTATGGCTGTTTCTAAAATTTTGGCCAAGGATTGGCTTAACACTTATATAATATTTTTAGTCCTTCCCCAGATGTAAGAAAATGTATCCTTTTCAGTCTAAGTACAAGCATTATGATAATGTCCCTAATGTGAGTGATGCTGTTTCTGCCTCGGCTAAAAAAAAACTACCTAAGGAAAAACGTTTTTTTCTTTTAAAGACACGATAGATAGGAAGCTTGATTCCACTTTTAGAAATTCTTATCTCTTTATTCTGGTTTGTATTTTTAAACCTGCTGTCAGCTGCTGTCTCTAAGAGAATCACTCTGTTCTGGATGAGTCTGATAAAGATAATTTCCCAGAGCTTTTAGAGAAACTTAAATGTGCTAATGCTTTTGTGGGTGATGCTATTCTTGATATTAGAATTAGCTCTAAAAATGTGTGTCTTTCAGTTGCTAGATGTGCTTTATGCAACTGGAAAAACGGCAATCCTATAAATCTAAACATTAATAGGAAACCTAATAACTCATATTGAATATCAGATATAGTGTCCGATATGATAAAGTTAGTATAGTCTCTGGCGTAGCCAAATAGTATACGTCCCTTAGTATCACCGGAGTAGTAAGGTGAAAAGAAATATCGAAATAATGGTGTTAAAATGTATGAACAGCCAAAGTTCTATTCGTTGGGAAAGCGGTTAACAGGGCTGTGATAAGAGTTCACTTCCTAGTATCTTCTATAAGTAACTGACCCCAACCTGTTCATGTATTATATTGATAGTCTGGTCTGAAATTGACTTGAGTGGCATACCTTAGAGCGGTGTGTGTAGTCATCTGGGTCCAGCGAAGAGGTCGCAGTTAAACTCCCCAAGTCGTCTGGGCCTCTGTGTGTGACTTGCTGATCCTTCAATGACTGTTAAGGTCATGTAGTACCTCCGGTATCCCACTGGGTCTCCACAAATTTTTTTGATGCTGGTTGCCACTCCTTCTTACCCATGGGAGGTTACGGGTAGTCAAAGTAGCCAAAAACAGGGGGTAGTGTGATCAGCTGTTGTGCTGTATAGATAGCTGCAAGGTTTCAAAGTGTAAGAGGTGAAATACTGTAGATCCGGTGCTACATGAAATGAGAGAAAAAGACAGGCGCACAAGGCACGATTCAAGTGTAGGATTTTATTATACTAGTAAAACACACGGTTAAAAACACTTACTAGATAAAGGTTAAAAGTCAGCATTGAGAGCATATGCTCATTAGGATTATCGCAGCTCCTGCAGCACCAGGGAGATAGTTGGTCCTTTTCCTCTCCGTTTACGAAAAGACTAAGTGGGCGACGGTGTTCCGGATCCTGTCACCCCAGTCTTGGTAACGCTAGTGCTGAACAGTATTCTTTAACTGCTTTCCTGATAAGTCTTTTTTGTTGTTCGGATGCCTGACGCGTTTCCCCCGACTCCGGTCGGGCTTTATCAAAGGCTGGATAAATTAAACTTGGCGCCTCTTTGTTTTAAAGGTATGTCCGCCAATCAGATGGGAGGTGTGCGCTTTCTAGCCAATCATTACTAGAAGGTGTGAGCGCATATGTAAACCCGGATTTAAGATTGTATATCCCTAAAATAGCATGCAGTAACAATATTTTTACACATAGTTTCATACAGCGAACACGTGAGGGAAAGACAAAAAACAAAATATGAGTACAAAGATACTTCTAAGAACAAATAAAAGCAGTGCAATACATAACGTTCTCTCTTATTGCAAACAAAGTATATGTAATTAATAGACAACAAATGTGCATTGTATGTTTCTAGTGAGACCCATATTAGAACGTTTTACCCTTATTTGTATGTTAATGGTTATAAAATAATAATTATAAGGATTTTGAACGTTTTATATTGTTGATAGACCTAAAATATAACCCTAATATAATTTTCTACGTTAAAACAGAACACTTATGAAAAACTTGTGAAATATTCTTTTTAGTGATAAAACTTTGCTATGTAATAGCCATACAGGATTCTGTCCATATTCACTTTAAGTTTATAAATTTAATTTATTTGGTTAGCTTTTATCAAAAAATGCGAAATTTACTAATTTGAATAAGTTAAATGAATGAATAATTGTTAACAAAAATTAGTAAAAAACGTTATTGTTAAAAAAAAAACGTTATTATTAAGAAATTCCTAATTAGTTTTTGTTTAAAAGCATAGTGTAGATGTGTTAAAGTTGATGTTGTAATAACAAGCTGCGCTATATATATATATTCTAGAAGATAACAATTATGTTGGGGAGAGTATCCTTGTGATCTTGATGATTAACAAAAGATGCCCTGAAAACAAGGTTCTTTAGGGGACATCATTTTGCCTTTAAAATGCAATATTTAAAATTCAATATTTTTGAAAAATTTTTAGTTGAGTTGATTGGTATATCTGAAACATTAAGATATGTTTTCGAAGGGATATCATGTGTTAGGAAAGGGGATATTATACACACTAAAATTTATAGCTGTTTAAAATTGGGATGTTAAGACTATAGATGAAGATGAGGATTGGAAATGACCTAGCTAAAACATGTGCAAGTATTATGGAAGTTCTGACCGCACAAAGGGAAATTATTGCATAATTTTATAAGAAGGCCGCCACATCTATATCAATGTTTAATCCTAAGGGCTGCAATGTTTTTAGCTTGTAGATCCACTTTGTTTCTAGTTTTCTTAGTTCAAGTAATCTATTTGGTTTTGTATATGGTACTTGATCAATTACTTGGATCTTTAAAGAACTTGGATTGCTCCCATGGCAGTCTAAAAAGTGTTTTGGGACACTATGGTTCTCCATTTTTTCTTTAATGTTGTACAGATGCTCATTTGTCCTACGCCTTATCTTTCTTTTCGTGCGACCCACATATAATAGGCCGCATCCACATTCTAATAGATATACAACGTATATTGAGTCACAGTTGCTTCTAAAGTCTATGCTATAGGTTTCTGTAGATAGGCTGTTATGGAATGTGGGCGATTTGTTTATGTGTTTGCACATGTTGCATCTGGTTTTTCCACACTTCATAGTACCTTTCCAATTCATTAGCCAGTTGTCTGTGTTTGGGTTAGTCTTATTTTTATGAATGGGTTTGATTCTACTGGGGGCTAATATGTTTTTTAAACTCCTTCCTTTCTTGTATGTGAAAATGGGTTTTTCTTCAAGCTGTGGACCCAAAAAGGGATCTGATTTTAAAATTGGCCAATGTCTAGTGATTATGTCTTCTAGTTTTTTAGAACCTTGATTATATGTAGTTATAAATCTTATGGGATTTTGATTTTTGGATTGAGATTTAATTAAGTTATTATGCAAATTGGTCCCTATTGCCATTGAAACATCAGTGAGATTCTTCTCTCGAAAGAAAGACTCTCTATCCATGGCAGCTGTATTTGCCTTTACTTTATTTAATGCCTCTGGATTGTATCCTTTATCCAAAAATTTCTTCTCTAAGATATCCGCTTCCATATTGTAATCTAAATTATGTGTGCAATTTCTCCTGATTCTTGAGAACTGACTTTTGGGAACATTATTTATCCAACTCTTTTTGTGTGCGCTTTTAGCTTGTATAAAGCTATTGCAATCAGTAGTCTTCCTATAGTTTTTTACAGCAATTTTCCCATGGGGATCTTTAAAAAGAATCAAATCCAAAAATTCTATTTTTTCTTTTGATATATTTTTAGTGAATTTTAAATTAAAATCATTACTGTTCAGATGGTCCATAAAATCATTTACTCGTTCTTCATTGCCCTTCCATAAAATAATAATGTCATCTATATATCTTGCATAGATTAAAATATTGCTTAAAAAAGGGTTATTTCCCCATACATAATTATTTTCAAAGGCATTTACATACAAATTCGCGTATGAAGGGGCAAAGATGGTGCCCATTGCCGTTCCTCTTTTCTGTACATAAAATTTGTTTTCAAAAGTAAAATAATTTTTATTTAGAATAAATTTTATACTTTCTATTAGAAATTCAATTTGGTTAGAAGGAAAGGACCAATTTAATAATTCTAACTCCACTTTTTGGATGCCATTACAGTGTGGTATACACGTGTATAGCGATGAAACATCGCATGTTAACCGTGTATACCACACTGTAATGGCATCCAAAAAGTGGAGTTAGAATTATTAAATTGGTCCTTTCCTTCTAACCAAATTGAATTTCTAATAGAAAGTATAAAATTTATTCTAAATAAAAATTATTTTACTTTTGAAAACAAATTTTATGTACAGAAAAGAGGAACGGCAATGGGCACCACCTTTGCCCCTTCATACGCGAATTTGTATGTAAATGCCTTTGAAAATAATTATGTATGGGGAAATAACCCTTTTTTAAGCAATATTTTAATCTATGCAAGATATATAGATGACATTATTATTTTATGGAAGGGCAATGAAGAACGAGTAAATGATTTTATGGACCATCTGAACAGTAATGATTTTAATTTAAAATTCACTAAAAATATATCAAAAGAAAAAATAGAATTTTTGGATTTGATTCTTTTTAAAGATCCCCATGGGAAAATTGCTGTAAAAAACTATAGGAAGACTACTGATTGCAATAGCTTTATACAAGCTAAAAGCGCACACAAAAAGAGTTGGATAAATAATGTTCCCAAAAGTCAGTTCTCAAGAATCAGGAGAAATTGCACACATAATTTAGATTACAATATGGAAGCGGATATCTTAGAGAAGAAATTTTTGGATAAAGGATCCAATCCAGAGGCATTAAATAAAGTAAAGGCAAATACAGCTGCCATGGATAGAGAGTCTTTCTTTCGAGAGAAGAATCTCACTGATGTTTCAATGGCAATAGGGACCAATTTGCATAATAACTTAATTAAATCTCAATCCAAAAATCAAAATCCCATAAGATTTATAACTACATATAATCAAGGTTCTAAAAAACTAGAAGACATAATCACTAGACATTGGCCAATTTTAAAATCAGATCCCTTTTTGGGTCCACAGCTTGAAGAAAAACCCATTTTCACATACAAGAAAGGAAGGAGTTTAAAAAACATATTAGCCCCCAGTAGAATCAAACCCATTCATAAAAATAAGACTAACCCAAACACAGACAACTGGCTAATGAATTGGAAAGGTACTATGAAGTGTGGAAAAACCAGATGCAACATGTGCAAACACATAAACAAATCGCCCACATTCCATAACAGCCTATCTACAGAAACCTATAGCATAGACTTTAGAAGCAACTGTGACTCAATATACGTTGTATATCTATTAGAATGTGGATGCGGCCTATTATATGTGGGTCGCACGAAAAGAAAGATAAGGCGTAGGACAAATGAGCATCTGTACAACATTAAAGAAAAAATGGAGAACCATAGTGTCCCAAAACACTTTTTAGACTGCCATGGGAGCAATCCAAGTTCTTTAAAGATCCAAGTAATTGATCAAGTACCATATACAAAACCAAATAGATTACTTGAACTAAGAAAACTAGAAACAAAGTGGATCTACAAGCTTAAAACATTGCAGCCCTTAGGATTAAACATTGATATAGATGTGGCGGCCTTCTTATAAAATTATGCAATAATTTCCCTTTGTGCGGTCAGAACTTCCATAATACTTGCACATGTTTTAGCTAGGTCATTTCCAATCCTCATCTTCATCTATAGTCTTAACATCCCAATTTTAAACAGCTATAAATTTTAGTGTGTATAATATCCCCTTTCCTAACACATGATATCCCTTCGAAAACATATCTTAATGTTTCAGATATACCAATCAACTCAACTAAAATTTTTTCAAAAATATTGAATTTTAAATATTGCATTTTAAAGGCAAAATGATGTCCCCTAAAGAACCTTGTTTTCAGGGCATCTTTTGTTAATCATCAAGATCACAAGGATACTCTCCCCAACATAATTGTTATCTTCTAGAATATATATATATAGCGCAGCTTGTTATTACAACATCAACTTTAACACATCTACACTATGCTTTTAAACAAAAACTAATTAGGAATTTCTTAATAATAACGTTTTTTTTTTTTTTTAACAATAACGTTTTTTACTAATTTTTGTTAACAATTATTCATTCATTTAACTTATTCAAATTAGTAAATTTCGCATTTTTTGATAAAAGCTAACCAAATAAATTAAATTTATAAACTTAAAGTGAATATGGACAGAATCCTGTATGGCTATTACATAGCAAAGTTTTATCACTAAAAAGAATATTTCACAAGTTTTTCATAAGTGTTCTGTTTTAACGTAGAAAATTATATTAGGGTTATATTTTAGGTCTATCAACAATATAAAACGTTCAAAATCCTTATAATTATTATTTTATAACCATTAACATACAAATAAGGGTAAAACGTTCTAATATGGGTCTCACTAGAAACATACAATGCACATTTGTTGTCTATTAATTACATATACTTTGTTTGCAATAAGAGAGAACGTTATGTATTGCACTGCTTTTATTTGTTCTTAGAAGTATCTTTGTACTCATATTTTGTTTTTTGTCTTTCCCTCACGTGTTCGCTGTATGAAACTATGTGTAAAAATATTGTTACTGCATGCTATTTTAGGGATATACAATCTTAAATCCGGGTTTACATATGCGCTCACACCTTCTAGTAATGATTGGCTAGAAAGCGCACACCTCCCATCTGATTGGCGGACATACCTTTAAAACAAAGAGGCGCCAAGTTTAATTTATCCAGCCTTTGATAAAGCCCGACCGGAGTCGGGGGAAACGCGTCAGGCATCCGAACAACAAAAAAGACTTATCAGGAAAGCAGTTAAAGAATACTGTTCAGCACTAGCGTTACCAAGACTGGGGTGACAGGATCCGGAACACCGTCGCCCACTTAGTCTTTTCGTAAACGGAGAGGAAAAGGACCAACTATCTCCCTGGTGCTGCAGGAGCTGCGATAATCCTAATGAGCATATGCTCTCAATGCTGACTTTTAACCTTTATCTAGTAAGTGTTTTTAACCGTGTGTTTTACTAGTACAATAAAATCCTACACTTGAATCGTGCCTTGTGCGCCTGTCTTTTTCTCTCATTTCATGTAATCATTTCTGAGCCGGGACCAGTGGGATTGCTGGCTGCGACCAGGCGGCACTACAGTGGCACTACAATCAAAACAATTTTTTGCTTTTCTACGGTTCATTTGAACATTATCTCCTACAAAATCAGGACTATTCACGGAACTTACAAATATCTTCTGTGATTAACACCTAAGGTACTGTTACATAGATCTGTAAAAAACCAATTTTCTCAAAACTTAGCACTATCCTAAAGTATCAAATTCCAGATCTATTGGCTGCTATTATTATATTTTTCTGTGGACTTTTTTTAATCATAGGCTTTTTAATCATAGGCACTTTAACCTATATCCATTCTAGGAATAAGGGGTTTTTGAGTATTTTTAACATATTATCTGTTATTGATTTTTTACTCTGTTTTATTAATTGTATTTTAACTGGTATCTAGACAGTTTTTAAATATTTTCAAAGCTTTTAACTTTTGGATGAGCAACTCATACACCATCACAGTGGCGACAACATATAACAAATAACATTAAGTTGGCAACAACTATTTAAAAAAAATTTTTTTGTTTCAGTACATGAGCGCATAAAATCACAACCAGTGTTTTGTTCAGATCCGGTGCTAGGCGACTTTCTCATGCCGGTCAACCGTAAAAATGCAAAACAGGTAGGAACCAGGTCTGTGGTGCAAGTGTTGTTTATTCACACTGTACGGGTACAAACACACACGCATAGTATGGAAGGGCAGCTGCAGGAAATCTGACATGTTTTGTGCATGCCCAGATGCGCTTCATCAGAGATCAGTTCTCCCCTAGTGAGGCTCTTAAAAAGGAACTTCAACCAATCATAATACCTTATACACGATTATAAAATGATTGTTACAGTACTTACTTAGATGTTGTAGTTACAATATCGATGTAAATAGGGCAAAACATAAGGTTAGGTCAACTGCATAAATAAAATTAAAGAATTAGTTTGTCTAAGGATAGAATAACGTAGTTAGGAGTTGGCCCATTTAGCCACCAAGCGCTACCCAGGACTGAACCAAAAATGGGCCGGCTCCTAAGCGTACATTCCTACTTTTCAAATAAAGACACCAAGAGAACGAAGAAAATTTGATAGGAGTAAATTAGAAAGTTGTTTAAAACTGCATGCTCTATCTGAATAATGAGAGAAATATTTGGGTTTCATATCCCTTTAAAACTGGAGTCTTTTCTGAGGTTTCAGTTGAACAATGTTAAAGCAGTGTCTTTCATCAATCACCAAGGTGGTACTTAAAGTTCTTAAGGAGGTAGTCCACATTTTGGTTTGGGCAGAACAGCACCATTGCATTTTTTTCAGCTATTCATATTCTGGGTGTGGACAATTGAGAAGTATATTGTGAAGCGTTTGGGAAAGCCAGACATAGACCTTATGGCTTCTCGTTTGATTTGCAAGGCTACCCCAGTATTATGCGAGATCTTAAGATCCACTAGTAACTGTTAGGTGCACTGGTCATTCAACTGGATTTACATCCTTCCTCCTTTTGTTTAACTATTGAGGATAATAGCCAGGATAAAACAGGAAATGGCTTTAGTGATTTTAATAACTCTTGCATTGCCTCGCAATACTTGGTATGTAGATCTGTTACAGTTGTCCTCAAACCAGCCTTGGTGTTTTCCTCTCAGGAAGGGCTTTCTCTCCTAAGGTTCCTTCTTCCATCAAGATCTCAAGTTTGTCAATTTGACGGCATGGCAATTGAACATCTGATTTTGTCTCAGAGAGGTTTTTTCAGATCAAGCCAGAAATCCGGTTGCAAGACGTATTTATCACAAAGTCTGGGAAATTTTTATTTCCTGGTGTGAGTCTAAGAATTACCATTGGGACCCTTAAGATTTCTTGAATTCTTATTTTTTTGCCGGATGTTCTGGTTAAGGGTTTATCAGCCAGTTCCCTTAAAGACCAAATAATTGCCCTTTCGGTATTGCTTCACATAAATATTTTGACACTTCCTGACATCCAAACCTTTGTTCAAGATTTGGTAAGGATGAGACCAGTTATCAGGCCTGCTTCCCCTCTGTGGAGCCTTAAAGGGACAGTTCACTGTAAAATTGTGTTTCCTTGAATGTGTTCCCAATGACCTGTTATACCAGCTGCAGTGTAAACATTTATGAGAGATTTCTCATTCTTCTATTGGCAAATGCAATAGGTGAATTTGCTCTTTGAAACCATAGCCCATCAAAATAGGCTATGCTTGCAGTGAAATCGGATCTTGTTATCTTATCACTCAAATGCTTCCCTTTCTTATCTCTGTCTCTGTAAAATACTTAAAGGACAATTGAAAATTACCATTTTAGAGCTTTATCTCTTACACCTGTGTTGGCTGTGTTTACATAGTTTGTCCATATCATATACCTAGGTATAGAAACTTTCAGTATAGGTAGGGTAACGACAGGCTAAATCAGCTACTTTGAATGCCAATAGAAAGGCTAAGGATCTATCTGTAAACAATGTAATACACTCCAGCAGGTAAAATGGATCATTGGAAACAAATTAAAGGAGAGAGAGTTTTTTGGTAAACTGTCCCTTTAACTTGGTCTTGAGGGTTGCCTTAGGCTCAGTAGTTTGAGCCTCTGCATAGTCTGCACATTCAACTGTTTTAAGAACAAACTATTCTTTCCTTCCTAAGGTTGTTTCTTCTGAAAACATCAGTAAGAAAATGATAGTCCCATCTCTCTGTCCAGTGCCAAAAAAATAAAAAAAAATGTGAGGGAGAACACTTCATAACTTGGATGTAGTGTGGGCCTTGCAATCTATCTTCAGACTACTAAAGAATTCATTATTTCTTTTTCCTTGTTTATCCATTTCTCACATTTATCCGCAAGGGACAGAAAGCTACTCCAATCGCCTTGGCAGGGTGGCTTTGAGCTTTGATTTGCATAGAAGGGAAGTCTCCATCTGAACTAATTGCTGCTCATTCTACCAGAGTTGTCGTCACTGCTTCGGCTTTAAGAAATGAAGCTTCCATTGAACAGATGTGCAAGGCAGCTACTTGGTCAACTTCTCATACCTTTACCAAATTGTACTATCTCTCTTGTTAAGTGTATCCAGTCCACGGATCATCCATTACTTGTGGGATATTCTCCTTCCCAACAGGAAGTTGCAAGAGAATCACCCACAGCAGAGCTGCTATATAGCTCCTCCCCTCACTGCCATATCCAGTCATTCTCTTGCAACTCTCAACTAAGATGGAGGTCGTAAGAGGACTGTGGTGTTTTATACTTAGTTTATTTCTTCAATCAAAAGTTTGTTATTTTTAAATGGTACCGGAGTGTACTGTTTATCTCAGGCAGTATTTAGAAGAAGAATCTGCCTGCGTTTTCTATGATCTTAGCAGAAGTAACTAAGATCCTTTGCTGTTCTCACACATTCTGAGGAGTGAGGTACTTCAGAGGGGGAATGGCGTGCAGGTTTTCCCGCAATAAGGTATGTGCAGTTAAAATATTTTTCTAGGGATGGAATTTGCTAGAAAATGCTGCTGATACAGAAGTAATGTAAGTAAAGCCTTAAATGCAGTGATAGCGACTGGTATCAGGCTTATTAATAGAGATACATACTCTTATAAAAGTGTATTTTAAAACGTTTGCTGACATGTTTAATCGTTTTTTACATATGTTTGGTGATAAAACTTATTGGGGCCTAGTTTTTTCCACATGGCTGGCTTGAATTTTGCCTAGAAACAGTTCCCTGAGGCTTCCCACTGTTGTAATATGAGTGGGAGGGGCCTATTTTGGCGTTTTTTGCACAGCAAAAATTAGACACAGACATCCAGCTTCTTCCTGCATGATCCAGGACTTCTCTGAAGGGCTCAAAAGGCTCCAAAAGTCGTATTGAGGGAGGTAAAAAGCCACAGTAGAGCTGTGGCAGTTGTTGTGACTGTTTAAAAAACGTTTTTGTCATTTGTTATTCCGTTTTTGGTATTAAGGGGTTAATCATCCATTTGCAAGTGGGTGCAATGCTCTGCTAACTTATTACATACACTGTAAAAATTTCGTTAGTGTAACTGCTTTTTGTCACTGTTATTTCAAAATTTGGGAAAATTTGTGTTTCTTAAAGGCGCAGTAACGTTTTTTATATTGCTTGTAAACTTGTTTTAAAGTGTTTTCCAAGCTTGCTAGTCTCATTGCTAGTCTGTTTAAACATGTCTGACACAGAGGAACCTACTTGTTCATTATGTTTGAAAGCCATGGTGGAGCCCCATAGGAGAATGTGTACTAAATGTATTGATTTCAACTTAAACAGTAAAGATCAGTCTTTATCTATAAAAGAATTATCACCAGAGGGTTCTGTCGAGGGGGAAGTTATGCCGACTAACTCTCCCCACGTGTCAGACTCTTCGCCTCCCGCTCAGGGGACGCACGCTAATATGGCGCCAATTACATCAGGGATGCCCATAGCGATTACCTTGCAGGACATGGCTGCAATCATGAATAATACCCTGTCAGAGGTATTATCTAGATTGCCTGAATTAAGAGGCAAGCGCGATAGCTCTGGGGTTAGGAGAGATACAGAGCGCGCAAATGCTGTTAGAGCCATGTCTGATACTGCTTCACAGTATGCAGAACATGAGGACGGAGAGCTTCAGTCTGTGGGTGACATCTCTGACTCGGGGAAACCTGATTCAGAGATTTCTAATTTTAATTTTAAACTTGAGAACCTCCGTGTATTGCTTGGGGAGGTATTAGCTGCTCTGAATGACTGTAACACAGTTGCAATTCCAGAGAAATTGTGTAGGCTGGATAGATACTATGCGGTGCCGGTGTGTACTGACGTTTTTCCTATACCTAAAAGGCTTACAGAAATTATTAGCAAGGAGTGGGATAGACCTGGTGTGCCCTTTTCCCCACCTCCTATATTTAGAAAAATGTTTCCAATAGACGCCACTACACAGGACTTATGGCAGACGGTCCCTAAGGTGGAGGGAGCAGTTTCTACTTTAGCAAAGCGTACCACTATCCCGGTTGAGGACAGTTGTGCTTTTTCAGATCCAATGGATAAAAAATTGGAGGGTTACCTTAAGAAAATGTTTATTCAACAAGGTTTTATTTTACAGCCCCTTGCATGCATTGTCACTGCTGCGGCGGCATTCTGGTTTGAGGCCCTGGAAGAGGCCATCCAGCCAGCTCCATTGAATGAAATTATTGACAAGCTTAGAACGCTTAAGCTAGCTAACTCATTTGTTTCTGATGCCATTGTTCATTTGACTAAACTAACGGCTAAGAATTCCGGATTTGCCATCCAGACGCGTAGGGCGCTATGGCTTAAATCCTGGTCAGCTGACGTGACTTCAAAGTCTAAGTTACTCAACATTCCTTTCAAGGGGCAGACCTTATTCGGGCCTGGCTTGAAGGAAATTATTGCTGACATTACTGGAGGCAAGGGTCATACCCTTCCCCAGGACAGGGCCAAATCAAAGGCCAAACAGTGTAATTTTCGTGCCTTTCGAAATTTCAAGGCAGGAGCAGCATCAACTTCCTCCGCTTCAAAACAAGAGGGAACTGTTGCTCATTCCAGACAGGCCTGGAAACCTAACCAGTCCTGGAACAAGGGCAAGCAGGCCAGAAAGCCTGCTGCTGCCCCCAAGACAGCATGAAGGAACGGCCCCCTATCCGGAAACGGATCTAGTGGGGGGCAGACTTTCTCTCTTCGCCCAGGCGTGGGCAAGAGATGTTCAGGATCCCTGGGCGTTGGAGATCATATCTCAGGGATATCTTCTGGACTTCAAAGCTTCTCCTCCACAAGGGAGATTTCATCTTTCAAGGTTATCAGCAAACCAGATAAAGAAAGAGGCATTCCTAAGCTGTGTGCAAGACCTCCTAGTAATGGGAGTGATCCATCCAGTTCCACGGACGGAACAAGTACAGGGATTTTATTCAAATCTGTTTGTGGTTCCCAAGAAAGAGGGAACCTTCAGACCAATCTTGGATCTAAAGATCTTAAAAAAATTCCTCAGAGTTCCATCATTCAAAATGGAAACTATTCGGACCATCCTACCCATGATCCAAGCGGGTCAGTACATGACCACAGTGGACTTAAAGGATGCCTACCTTCACATACCGATTCACAAAGATCATCATCGGTTCCTAAGGTTTGCCTTTCTAGACAGGCATTACCAATTTGTAGCTCTTCCCTTCGGGTTGGCCACTGCCCCGAGAAATTTTACAAAGGTTCTGGGCTCACTTCTGGCGGTTCTAAGATCGCGAGGCATAGCGGTGGCTCCGTTTCTAGACTACATCCTGATACAGGCTTCAAGCTTTCAAATTGCCAAGTCTCATACAGAGATAGTTCTGGCATTTCTGAGGTTGCATGGGTGGAAAAGAGTTCTCTATCACCACTCACAAGAGTCTCCTTCCTAGGGACTCTTATAGATTCTGTAGAGATGAAAATTTACCTGATGGAGTCCAGGTTATCAAAACTTCTAAATGCTTGCCGTGTCCTTCATTCCATTCCACGCCCGTCAGTGGCTCAGTGCATGGAAGTAATCGGCTTAATGGTAGCGGCAATGGACAAAGTGCCATTTGCGCGCCTGCATCTCAGACCGCTGCAATTATGCATGCTAAGTCAGTGGAATGGGGATTACACAGATTTGTCCCCTCTTCTAAATCTGGTTCAAGAGTCCAGAGATTCTCTTCTCTGGTGGCTTTCTCGGGTCCATCTGTCCAAGGGTATGACCTTTCGCAGGCCAGATTGGACGACTGTAACAACAGATGCCAGCCTTCTAGGTTGGGGCGCAGTCTGGAACTCCCTGAAGGCTCAGGGATCGTGCACTCAGGAGGAGAAACTCCTCCCAATAAATATTCTGGAGTTAAGAGCAATATTCAATGCTCTTCTAGCTTGGCCTCAGTTAGCAACACTGAGGTTCATCAGATTTCAGTCGGACAACATCATGACTGTGGCTTACATCAACCATCAAGGGGGAACCAGGAGTTCCCTAGCAATGTTAGAAGTCTCAAAGATAATTCGCTGGGCAGAGTCTCACTCTTGCCACCTGTCAGCGATCCACATCCCAGGCGTGGAGAACTGGGAGGCTGATTTTCTAAGTCATCAGACTTTTCATCCGGGGGAGTGGGAACTCCATCCGGAGGTGTTTGCTCAACTGGTCCATCGTTGGAGCAAACCAGAACTGGATCTCATGGCGTCTCGCCAGAACGCCAAGCTTCCTTGTTACGGATCCAGGTCCAGGGACCCGGGAGCAACGCTGATAGATGCTCTAGCAGCGCCTTGGTTCAACCTGGCCTATGTGTTTCCACCGTTTCCTCTGCTCCCTCGACTGATTGCCAAAATCAAACAGGAGAGAGCATCGGTGATTCTGATAGCGCCTGCGTGGCCACGCAGGACCTGGTATGCAGACCTAGTGGACATGTCATCTCTTCCACCATGGACTCTGCCTCTGAGGCAGGACCTTCTAATACAAGGTCCTTTCAATCATCCAAATCTAATTTCTCTGAGACTGACTGCATGGAGATTGAACGCTTGATTCTATCAAGGCGTGGCTTCTCCGAGTCGGTCATTGATACCTTAATACAGGCTCGGAAGCCTGTCACCAGGAAAATCTACCATAAGATATGGCGTAAATATCTTTATTGGTGTGAATCCAAGAGTTACTCATGGAGTAAGGTTAGGATTCCTAGGATATTGTCCTTTCTCCAAGAGGGTTTGGACAAAGGCTTATCAGCTAGTTCTTTAAAAGGACAGATCTCTGCTCTGTCTATTCTTTTGCACAAGCGTCTGGCAGAAGTTCCAGACGTCCAGGCATTTTGTCAGGCTTTGGTTAGGATTTTTTTTTTTTATAAATCTCTTTATTATTTGCCGAATCATTCAATGTAACAAAAAACAATGATTAATAATACAACAACAGTGAAAAAGATATACAGTACAATATACAAAGAATCTTGTCGTATTGTCATTTACATAATTTTTCAATCTTAAACAAATTAAAAGATACTCGACACCTGAGTCTACAAAAACATATAACAATCATTTGTCGGCTTTTTTTTTTCTCTAGCTTACATAAAAAAGAAAAAGGAAAAAAGACAAGACGAAAAAAAAAAAAAAAAAAGGGGGGGGGAGTAATGAATTATAATAAAGTATTTTCTTGAGTTGATCTTATTACTCTCTACATTTATACCTCGGTTGGATTTCTAATCCAGGTATATGGAAACAATTCTAATACGACCATCTCAATGAAACTAAGAGAGGAAAGGAAGGGTGCTAATATCTGTTTTTGAATAGTTAGAGGATATGTCTTAATGATGGAGTACCAAGCATATAAGAATTTCTTAATTCTTTTTTCAGACAAAGACTGAAGATGGTAAGATTCAAAGAGAATTTGTTCCTGTAGCATTTGGGTAACTGTAGAGAGCGAGGGCGCTCTTCTGGCTTTCCAGCTTTTTAGTATACAAAGTCTTACAATTAATATTGTAATATTTAAGGGGTATGTCCAACAACACACTTGACTATTAGAGGTATTAAATAATAAGACAATATCCCGGAATGTGAGGGAGATAGATGAGTTGTGAACTTTATTAAACCAGTATGTGATTTTTTGCCATAACTGTCTTATCTTGGGGCAAGCCCAAAACATATGAAACAGATCAGCATCTTGGTAGTGACATCTTGGACACTCAGCGGATCCATCCCGATAGTACTTGGCAATTTTCGCTGGATATTGGTAAAAATCATTTATGAATTTCATATGTGATTCCTTCCAATTTGAAGGTATTAAGCACTTATCTAAGTTATTAAAGCTCAGGCAAATTTTATCCTGATCTATATCTGGGATTAACGGTAACCAAAAGTTACAGATCTTATCCATTATGACTTGAGATTGTTTTGATAACATTATGTCGTATATCAGAGAAATTGATGTAATGCCGGCAGTAAATCTTTGTTAAGAGAGTCCTGACCTCAGACCATGCAATGGACAAAGGTAACCTCCATTTTTGAGCAGAGATAAAGTGTCTGATTTGAAAAAATGCAAATAAATCGGATCTGGGCAAATTAAATGCGGCAAACAAGGTTTACCCTTGAAGTACTAACTCGTCCGAGCCAAATAATTGGCAAACCCGATTTAATCCTTTTTCTGCCCATAGCTTAAAAACCTTCTGATTAATTCCTGGTAAAAAGAGAGGGTTACCCTGAATAGGAAGAAATTCTGAAAGGGAAGAATCTATCTCCAATATTTTACAAAATTTATGCCATGCAAGAACTATATTTTTAAATGTAATCATTATAGAGACATTAGAAGGGAGCTGTTTAGGTTGACAGTGAATTATAGCTGCCAATGCGAAAGGATGGATCAAAAAGGATTCTTCTTCATATGTGGCATAGATATTTGTCTTTGCCAGCCAATCAATTGCAATTTTCAATAATGAGGCAATATTATACAATCTAATGTCAGGAAATGATAACCCGGCAGCACCTGATTTTTGTGAAAGTCTTGCTAAGGAAATGCGAGGTTTTTTATTCCCCCATATAAATTTTGAAAAGTGGGAACACAATTTCCTTAAATCAGTATTACGTAAGTATATCGGCAAATTCTGTAAAGGATACAGCAGCCGAGGGAGAATAATGGTTTTAACTAGATTGACCCGCGCCATTAAAGACAGTGGAAAAGAAGTCCACAATTGTAGATCCACTTTAATTTTTTGAAATAAAGAGATATAGTTATCAGTGTACCAGTATTTAGGGTTTTTGTGTAATACAAGCCCTAAATATTTAATGGATTCTACCTCTTTAAAAGTATTAATAGATAAGCTTAAAGGAGATTTGCCGACAATCATCAATTCGCTTTTCCCGGTATTGACCTTATAACCTGAGAACGAGCTAAACTCTTCCAGAAGCTGGATCAAAATTGGAATGGAATGCTGTAAATTCTCTAAAAAAAAGTAAAATATCATCTGCATATAATAATATATTCAAGCGAGATGTACCCAGGGGGATTCCAGTAAGGTACTTTCTCACTTGAATTGCAAATGGTTCTAGTGCTGTATTAAACAGTAGAGGAGATAGGGGACATCCTTGTCGTGTACCCCGCTGCATAAAGATTTTGGAAGAGATAGTACCGTTTACCACTAGGTGAGATATAGGGTTAGAATATATTCTATGAATGCATTTTACAAAATTCCCTCTAATGCCGAATTTTCCTAGTGATGTGAATAGATGTTCCCATACTATGGAATCAAAAGCTTTAACTGCGTCTAGTGTTAAGACTGCCATATCATATCTTCTATTTGGCTGCTCCTGATTCCAAGCATAGTCTAGGAAAGTTGTTAGTTTACGTATATTCTTGCTTGAATTTCTGTTGGTCATAAACCCCGTTTGGTCCGGATGAATGAGTTTCTGTAAACACAGAGAAAATCTATTGGCTAAAATAGCTGTTAGAATCTTATAATCAGCGTTTAAGACCGATATTGGTCTGTAAGACGCCGGATCCTCTGCATCTTTATCTTTCTTTAATATAAGGGAGATATTGGCCATTGTAAAATAAGCTGAAATCGGCATGCTTTCTGTATAATACTTATTATAAAGCAATTCTAATACTGGTACTAACTCTTCCTTTAGACACTTATAGAATTCAGATGGAAATCCATCAGGGCCAGCTGCTTTATTGCCTTTTAATTTATCAATAGCTTTATCAATTTCTTCTTTAGTTATAGGTTCATTTAATGCCATCAAATCCTCAGATGGAATTTGTGGAGTCACTATTTTAGCCCAGAATCTCTCCTGCCTATCCATGTCTATCTCTACTGTGGAATATAACCTCTGGTAGTAAGAAGCCAAACTTTCGCAAATTTTCTCAGTTTCAGGCTTTGGTTAGGATTAAGCCTGTGTTTAAAACTGTTGCTCCCCCGTGGAGCTTAAACTTGGTTCTTAAAGTTCTTCAGTGAGTTCCGTTTGAACCCCTTCATTCCATTGATATTAAACTTTTTTATCTTGGAAAGTTCTGTTTTTGATGGCTATTTCCTCGGCTCGAAGAGTCTCTGAGTTATCTGCCTTACATTGTGATTCTCCTTATCTGATTTTTCATTCAGACAAGGTAGTTCTGCGTACCAAACCTGGGTTTTTACCTAAGGTGGTATCTAACAGGAATATCAATCAAGAGATTGTTGTTCCATCATTGTGTCCTAATCCTTCTTCAAAGAAGGAACGTCTTTTGCATAATCTGGACGTTGTCCGTGCCTTGAAGTTTTACTTACAGGCTACTAAAGATCCCCAAGGCTGAACATGCTGTGATCTGAGATCTCATCGCAGAAAATGCATCATGTCTGCAGAAAGAATGGGAGACATGCAGGAACTGTTAGTGCTTTAACTTTGTAGCGCTGCTCCACATTAGACTGTTCTCTTCAAACAGAGCTGTGCTCTGGCTGCACTGTGTAAGGTTTCCTTATCACAATGCATCCAGAGCAAAGTGCTGTTTGAAGTGAACAGTCAAATATGCAGTAGTGCTGCAAAGCAGCATAGCATTTATTGTTGATTGGCTCAAACCCACCCCCTAGCATTCCCCAGTCTGCAAAGCGTTTTTTTTATGGATGTAAGACATTCTTATGAACAATGCACTTTTTTATTACTACATTTCTATGTTGGACCAAGAGAAAAGGAAACAAATTTATTCAAGAGACATTTTACAATTAATTTTTTTGGCTGCAGCTAATTTGCAATCCAAATTTCAACTATTGCACTATATTATAACTTTTTAAAAATTGCTTTATCCTCAACTTAACCAACACATTGCAATTGAACTGGTGCTTTAGTGTAACTGCCTAATTTAAAATTGAATTTTATTTTAAAATGGCCTGCAGAAAAGTTTTCACAAAAAAAATCTCATTGCAGAAAGTGAAAATAAAGTTCTGCTTCTGGGCTAAAGATTTTCGTCAAACATCTGCCCTGTTTGTCGTTTACTCTGGACAGAGGAGAGGTCAAAAAGCTTCGACAACCTCTCTCTCCTTTTGGCTTTGGAGCATAATATGCTTAGCCTATGAGACTGCTGGACAGCAGCCCCCTGAAAGGATTACAGCTCATTCTACTAGAGCTGTGGCTTCCACCTGGGCCTTTAAAAATGAGGCCTCTGGTGAACAGATTTGCAAGGCTGCGACTTGGTCTTCGCTTCACACCTTTTCAAAATTTTACAAATTTGACACTTTTGCTTCTTCGGAGGCTGTTTTTGGGAGAAACGTTCTACAGGCAGTGGTTCCTTCCATTTAAGTTCCTGCCTTGTCCCTCCCATCATCCGTGTACTTTAGCTTTGGTATTGGTATCCCACAAGTAATGGATGATCTGTGGACTGGATACACTTAACAAGAGAAAACATAATTTATGCTTACCTGATAAATTTATTTCTCTTGTAGTGTATCCAGTCCACGGCCCGCCCTGTCCTTTTAAGGCAGGTCTAAATTTTAATTAAACTACAGTCACCACTGCACCCTATGGTTTCTCCTTTCTCGTCTTGTTTCGGTCGAATGACTGGATATGGCAGTGAGGGGAGGAGCTATATAGCAGCTCTGCTGTGGGTGATTCTCTTGCAACTTCCTGTTGGGAAGGAGAATATCCCACAAGTAATGGATGATCCGTGGACTGGATACACTACAAGAGAAATAAATTTATCAGGTAAGCATAAATTATGTTTTTGACACGTTTGCCTCTTCTGAGGCTGCTTTTGGTAGAAACGTTTTTCAGGTTGCTGTGCCTGTTTATTACCTGACTTAAATGTTTTTACCTCCCTATTTCATGGTGGTCTCGTTGACTGCACAGCTTGGCCATAGGATCCCACATGTGATGGCTAGTAGACAATTTTATGAAAGAAAACAAAATTTATGCTTGTCTGATAAATTTCTTTCTTTCATGATGGTTAGAGTCCATGAGACCTGCCCTTGTCAACAGTTGGCAGCAGTACCAGTTTGCACTTCTTTTACCCTGCTTTTCCTTTCCCACTTTTATTTTCTCTTGGCCATATGTATGACTAAGGAATCACAGGGAAGTGCTCTGTTGTGTGGGATGATTTGCTTCCTCCTGTAGGACTGGACTTAAATGCCACATGTGATCGCTAGTTGACTCTCACCATCATGAAAAAAATTAATTGATCAGGAATGTATGCTTAGGAGCCTGCCCATTTTTGGTTCAGACCCTGGGTAGCGCTTGCTGATTAGTGGCTATGTTTAGCCACCAATCAGCCAGTGCTACCCAGGTGCTAAGCCAATAATGGGCTGGTTCCTACGCTTACATTCCTGCTTTTTCAAATAAAAATACTAGAAAAATTGATAATAGCGTAAATTAGAAAGTTGCTTAAAATTGCATGCTAAAAATGTGGGTTTCATATCCCCTTTAAGTAGAGATGATTAGATAAGAACTTCAAAACAAGATAGTTGACCAACATAACCATGGCTAGCTTTGTCTACTCAGTATAGATTGGTTCCTCCAAATAAGACAAGTGGTGGGTGGAGTTTTGCTATTGAAAAGCTATTTTAGCCAGCAATGTGTTAATGCACTGACAACCTTTTTAAACTCACTGTGTGTTTATTGCAAGACTGCAGAACAATCTTGTGATTAAAAGGCACAAATTCCTCTCTTATTGAATGTTAGCAAAAAGCTAAATATTAGTGAAAAGTGGTTATTCAGACCATTTTTGTTGCATTATTCATGCTATCACATGGCAGTTAATCCACAAATTAGCTTGCTCAGTGATTGGGTGTTTGTTTACTTGGTGTCAAGTACTGCAGCCCTCCTACCAGAATATTCAAAATAAAGCAGGCATGCTTATGACCCTATGTAACAAAATGAGCCTGCTAATACAAAGAGTGAAACCGCAGTGCATTTAAAGAGCACATTATAATTGGGTGGATATTCCTTATTGCCCACAGTGACTATGTAGACACAAGTATTCAGCTTTCAAGATTTTGACATCATCTTAATGTGAGTAATGTACAGTTTATTTACTGCAGAAAATAAATCGCAGAACATGTCACTCTTAAAGGGATATGAAACAAATAGATATGTATATAGATATACAGTTGGTCCTCGTTTTACAACGGTTCAATTTACACCGTTTCAGAATAACAACCTTTTTTTCCAGTCATGTGACTGCTATTGAAAAGCATTGAGAAGCAGTGCATTTATTAAAACAGCCAGTAGATGGAGCTGTCCACTTGTGTTGCAGAAAAGCCAAGCAAGCTGAAATTAATCAGTTTAACCAGACCAGAGCTATCGAGCAGATGTCAAAGGAACAAGATCTTTCTGTCTATAAATCCGTCCAGATTGGAATGCATAGAAATAACGATTTGCAGAAAAATGCAAGTGAAGTCTGTGTTGTGTGATTATTTTATTAGGTTTATAATGCTGTTTAGCATTTAAGGTCTTCATTTCAAAGCTTTAAAAATAATGTATTAGGTGTTACTTGTGACAATTTTGAGAGGGGCCTGGAACCTATCTCCCTCACTTCCCATTGACTTACATTATAAACTGGGTTTCAATTTACAACAGTTTCGATTCTGGAACCTAACCCCGGCGTAAACTGAGGGCTACCTGTGTGTGTGTGTAGATAGATAGAGATAGATAGATAGATATAGATATATATATATATATCAATCAAAGTAAATTTAAAAAGAAACAGATTGTGTTAAAAAACAGCAACTAACGTACTTGCAAAATGAACAAATTCTCAGTGTAGCCCCTGCATACAACTAAATAAGGGAGCTGACATATTGAGAACTTAGGTTGCATTCTACCTCTTTTGAGTATGGGCTGAACCTGACTTCCTGTCTCTGTCGTTGACTAGTAAACCAGCTCATGTTACCCTAGAAAATTTATGACATCAAGCTAGATATTAACAGAAAGAGAAGCAGTCTGCCAGTAACGAACAACGGCTCAGTGACTTGTTCTATGGCCTGGTTACCACTTGGGAGTAGCTTCTATTTGCCTAATTGTGCTTTTCACAGAGGAAAACTATCCTGAAGTACAGACTGTTCCCATCTAACAAGGTCAATCCAGCCCCAAAATACCAGGCAATTCTTCTCTGAACAAGGAAAACTACTCCAGGCAATCGTTTCGGCCACCTTTGGGCCTTGTCAATGAGGTGCAGCAATATCAAGCTATAGATATGCCTTCCTGTAGAGACCCCAGCCCCCTTGTGGGGGGCTTTGACAGAATATAATGGACACTGCACAAATGGAGTTAAAATACATTTAAAATCCTTTTAAATCTGAGAATAATGCATATCGCTATGATTTCTATTAAAGGGATATTAAGTAATGCTCCTTTGGTAAAAACAAATATGTTAAATCAAAATAAACATAAAAAGAAACAGTTTTGTGTAAAAATAAAAAAAAATGGACACTTAGAAATTCTCAATGTAGCCACTGCATTTAGGGTCATGGAGCTCTATTCTGAGTATGGGTAAATCTGACTCCTTGTTTATCTAGTACATTAAAGGGACAGTAAACCTTAAAAATAATGTTAAGTGCAGCTCGCTCCTGTCACAGGAGCGAGCTGCACTTAGTGCTATGGCGCAGTCGGGCCGGGCTGTGACTATACAGCTGGCCCGATGCGCTGACTAAATATTACAGACCCGCTCAGCAGAGAGCAGAGAGCGGGTCTGTAAAAGCGCTGTCATTTTTACATTTTAAAAGGTAAAAAAGGGTTTTATGGCTATAGCACCTAAATAATGTTATATAATTCTGCACTATGTGCAGAATTATATAACATTATTTCTTCTGTTAAGTGTGATCAGTCCACGGGTCATCATTACTTCTGGGATATTACTCCTCCCCAACAGGAAGTGCAAGAGGATTCACCCAGCAGAGCTGCATATAGCTCCTCCCCTCTACGTCACTCCCAGTCATTCTCTTGCACCCAACGACTTGAGAGGA